>NC_142956.1:4000539-4040409 GCF_046866305.1 Octopus bimaculoides
TATATATATATATATATATATATATATATATATATATATATATATATATATATATATATATATATATATATATATATATATGTATGTATGTAGAGGCGCAATGGCCCAGTGGTTAGGGCAGCGGACTCGCGGTCATAGGTTCGCGGTTTCGATTCCCAGACCGGGCGTTGTGAGTGTTTATTGAGTGAAAACACCTAAAAGTTCCACGAGGCTACGGCAGGGGATTTTGGTGAACCCTGCTGTACTCTTTCACCACAACTTTCTCTCACTCTTACTCCCTCTTTCTGTTGTGCCTGTAATTCAAAGGGTCAGCCTTGTCACACTGTGTCACGCTGAATATCCCCGAGAACTACGTTAAGGGCACACGTGTCTGTGGAGTGCTCAGCCACTTGCATGTTCATTTCCGTTGATCAGACCAACTGGAACCCTCGACGTCGTAAGCGACGGAGTGCCAACAACAATATTATATATATATATATATATATATATATATATATATATATATATACATACATATGGAAAATAAGACAAGTTACAAAATGCTAAAATAATTTTATCATCGAGAACATTTTAGTACCGATTTCAGTCATTGCAACTTTTTCAACTTAGAGTAAAGTATGAAAAACAATTAAATTGTGGAAAAATTCAATGAAATGTTTTTTAAAAAAACTATTTCTATAGTTTTCAAATGCAACGGACATTTTCCCTTTTTCTCTCCGTCTCTGTCTCTTATTTTTTTTTTAAGTTGTGGCTTGTAGAGTCGTGTTTGAATTTACACAGTATAAACATGGACATGTTCCCAAACACACACACACACGCATGCACGCACATACACACACACTCAGTTTTTAAATCTTTTTCTAGATTTTGTCATTTCGCTGTGGCCATGCTGGGGCAGCGCTTTGAAGAATTTTAGTCGATAGAATCGACACAATTGATAATTTATTTTTCTTGTTCATCCTGAGACTTATTCTATCTGTCTATTTCGCTGAACCACTCAGTTGCAGGTACATGAATATACCAAAACAGGCTCTCAAACGGTTGGGGGACAAACACAGACACAAACACCCAAATAAATGTTGCTTCCATCCACGAAATCGTGGTCTGAACAGGTAAATAGCTTCACTAGTATTTCTCCCTGGCACGAAACCAAACTCCATCTCATCGAGGCTGACTCTCTTCCACTCACAAGGTTTTGCTCAGCCCGAGGCTATATCAGAAGACATTTGTCCTGGGTGCCATGCAGTGGGACTGAGTTGGGAAGCTATGACTACCATTGCTGAAAATGAATTCCGGAGGCAAATTTATAGAACGATTTTTAAAAATTCTTCCCTTTACAGGGATTTATTCTTAACATATTCATCACGAGAGATACAGGTAACGAATTTTTCATGGGGACTTTATCATTAAATTCTAAAACTGGAGAATTAAGCTGAACGGGATTCCGAGATATTCATCATTACACCATGAAATGTTGTTCTTAAATATAACAAAGACATTATAAAAATGACATTTAAGTAGAGAGAAATTTCAAAAGTATAATGAGTTGCAAAAAGGATGGTTTTTACAGAGACATTGTTGTCTTCTACAGAACTAAAGTTATAAGACATTAAAATTTGCAGAAGAAATTAAGGAACTAACATATTGATTAAAAAAGAAACCAAAAAAAATAATAATAAAGGGAGATAACTGAAAAACACGAAATGTTATTACGTATCAAGGGGAATAACTGCGAAGAGAAAATCTTCAAAAAGTCGAGTGTGTTATAAACGATATTTTGAGAAATAGTTTTTCGAAAAGAGACTTCGATGGAAAACAATTAATTATAAATGGTGGGTGACCAAAGAATTCGTATATTTAATCAGTAAATATGACAAAAAAATGGAGAGTCATCTAGATACAGCTTCTATCTTCACTGGTCTGTCAAACCAGTAATTTCTTATTTTTGTTAGAAGTATTCAGTGACATTTTTTTCTTTTACTGACGTCTTATTTAATATCCACAGTAAAAGTCATGACATAGTATATTGTAAAGAGCAAATAGATAAAACTAGAACTGTACTCGAAAACAAACTTGATAATTTTTCAATCTTTTATGATATATTTGGAGAAAAATATGGAGTCGATGCAGGAATCGGAATTCAGAGATCCAAAAATATATCTATTGAGCCCCAACGACATTATAGAATGCTTTATAACAAAATTATCAGTACAGTAGTTGACCAAATAAAAGCACGATATTCATCCGTAGAAGAGTTTAAATTCATGGAACTTTTGAATTTCAACAAAGTTGATGAATATTGCAAACAATTTCCTGTGGACTCTATACATTCTTTAAAAATCACTTATGGCAGATTTTTTGATCTAATTCGATTACAAAGTGAGCTCAATGTGACGTATTCAATGAAAGATTTTAAAAAGCGAAGTTAAGTCATTTAATGAGTTACATTTACAACAGTGACCTTGTTGAAGCTATGCCAGAACTCTTCAATCTGTGCAAGTTGATTTTGACAACTCCGTCTACCACTGCTTCTGTAGAGCGATCCATTTCTGCATTAAGTAGAATCAAAACATACCAAAGAAATGCGACAGGAGAAAGAAGACTGTATGGGTTAGCACTAATGTCAATTGAAAAAGATTTATTACAACAATTGATGAAACGAGAAGATTTCTATGAAAATGTGATAGATATATTTGCTCAGGAAGATCGAAGAATTGAATTAATTTATAAATGAGGTAAATAACATTTTAGAACCTTAAAATAAAATTAATATATTAAAGGGCTGTACTCTTTCACCACAACTTTCTCTCACTCTTACTCCCTCTTTCTGTTGTGCCTGTAATTCAAAGGGTCAGCCTTGTTACACTGTGTCACGCTGAATATCCCCCGAGAACTACGTTAAGAGTACAACGTTAAGAGTACACGTGTCTGTGGAGTGCTCAGCCACTTGCATGTTCATTTCCGTTGATCAGACCAACTGGAACCCTCGACGTCGTAAGCGACGGAGTGCCAACAACAATATATATACACATACATGTAAGAACGACCGAGCGAACCCAAAAGGAGAAATGGTGACGAATGGAAAACAGGGCTCCTTTTATTAAACGCGTCACACGGTCGAACACAAAATTATATCAAGTGATATATGAATATGTTATACTACGATAACATAGTGATTTCGTAAATAGCCAGTAATGAAGACGATATTGAACACAACCGTATAGAGATGGATACCAGAAATATTTATTGTTGCGTTAATTTGTATGTCTGTGTGTGAGTGTGTATGCGACATAATGAAAACATAATAAAAGACAGGCCGTCGTGTAAATAGAATAGTGTGTATACAAAAGAGTGTGTGCACAAATGTATGTGAATGCGTGAGATGCAGCAGATAGAAAAGAGTCAGTAACACGTGTGAGCATTTGCTAGTTTGTTGAGTACACAATAGTAACATTCTGTATGTAAGAAGATGAGGCGCGTGTGTGGCAGGGCGATCACTCGTTGTGATATTAGGGCTTCCATGCCAAGCCGGGTTCTTGTATACAGTTGTTCGTCGCAGGCTAGGTTCTTGTCTGTTGTCCATCGTGGCGAAAGTGAATCGCACAAACAGAGTTAGAAGTTAGCTGGTGTACGTATAAGTCATGTTGACGATATTGGCGATGCTGGTGGCGAATCTTGTAGTTCGTAGTTGAAGTGTGTTGACGCTAGCGGCAGTCGTAGTGTCGTGTTGACTGGCGATGTCGGTGGCGATGCTGGTAGTAGTCGCAGAGTCGTGTTGCTGCTGTGTGTCGTACGAAGCTGTGCTCGTTGTCGCTGGCTGCTGCTGCTGTTCTGTGTGGTACACGGAACAGTCTCTAAGAGAACTGACCCGAGACGAATTTGCCGCTGAATTTAGGCTATTTATAGTTGTAAGTAGGCTCCCAAAGGCATCAGAAAAATACTCTATCACGTGACCTTATTAGGGGCTACGGTTGGTCAGTTTGCGTTCTGGCGGGAACGGTACGAAGCAGTTGCCGCTTCAAATAATAATTAGTCATGTGATGACAAGGAAAGAGATGTTTTCTACTACGCCCGTGTGTGTCATATTTATAACAGCGGGGAAAATGGTTTCTTTGTGTATAATGGCGATAGAGGGTTTTGTATATAATGGCGATAGTAGTTTCACTACGTACATAAGGAAAATAAGACAAGTTACAAAATGCTAAAATAATTTTATCATCAAGAACATTTTAGTACGAATTTCAGTCATTGCAACTTTTTCAACTTAGAGTAAAGTATGAAAAACAATTAAATTGTGGAAAAATTCAATGAAATGTTTTTTCAAAAAACTATTTCTATAGTTTTCAAATGCAACGGACATTTTCCCTTTTTCTCTCCGTCTCTGTCTCTTATTTTTTTTTAAAGTTGTGGCTTGTAGAGTCGTGTTTGAATTTACACAGTATAAACATGGACATGTTCCCAAACACACACACACGCATGCAGGCATATACACACGCACTCACACACTCAGTTTTTAAATCTTTTTCTTGATTTTGTCATTTCGCTGTGGCCATGCTGGGGCAGCACTTTGAAGAATTTTAGTCGATAGAATCGACACCATTGGTAATTTATTTTTCTTGTTCCTCCTGGAACTTATTCTATCCGTCTATTTCGCTGAACCACTCAGTTACAGGTGCATAAATATACCAAAACAGACTCTCAAACGGTTGGGGGACAAACACAAAAAAAATAAATGTTGCTTCCATCCACGAAATCGTGGCCTGAACAGGTAAATAGCTTCACTAGTGTTTCTCCCCGGCACGAAACCAAACTCCATCTCATCGAGGCTGACTCTCTTCCAGTCACAAGGTTTTGCTCAGCCCGAGGCTATATCAGAAGACATTTGTCCAGGGTGCCATGCAGTGGGATTGAAACCAAGACCACAGAGTTGGGAAGCTATGACTCCCATTGCTGAAAATGAATTTCGGAAGCAAATTTAGAGAACGATTTTTAAAAATTCTTCCCTTTACAGGGATATATTCTTAACATATTCATCACGAGAGATACAGGAAACGAATTTTTCATGGGGACTTTATCATTAAATTCTAAAACTGGAGAAATAAGCTGAACGGGATTCCGAGATATTCATCATTACACCATGAAATGTGGTTCTTAAATATAACAAAGACATTATAAAAATGACATTTAAGTAGAGAGAAATTTCAAAAGTATAATGAGTTGCAAAAAGGATGGTTTTTACAGAGAAATTGTTTTCTTCTGCAGAACTAAAGTTATAAGACATTAAAATTTGCAGAAGAAATTAAGGAACTAACATTTTGATTAAAAAAGAAACCAAAAAAATAATGAAGGGAGATAACTGAAAAACTCATAATGTTAATACGTACAAAGGGGAATAACTGCGAAGAGAAAATCTGCAAAACTTCGAGGCCTTTTGACTCCTTTCACTCGCAGCGAACAAGATTTGAGGTTTCTCGCTGGCAAAAGACAACAGTTGACTCTTCTCAGTTGAAGGGATTTGTGTGTGTAAGTGTATGTGTGTGTGCGTTTGTAAGTGTATGTTTGTGTGTATACGTCTTTGTGTATGTGTTTGTGCGTGTGTGTGTGTAAGTGTATGAATGTATGTGTAAGTGTATAGGCGTATCTGTGTGTGTTTGTGTGTATGCGTCTTTGTGTGTGTGCGTGTTTGTGTGATCGTCTGTTTGTGAGTGTGCGTGTGTGTGTGTTTGTATGTATATACATATAAACTTTTTCCTGCATTTAAATACGTTTTTCCATGATGAAAGCTGCAATGTCTAAAATAGTTATAGGAATATCCTTCATTTCTATGGATTTCTATACCCTTGAAACGGCCGTCGAAGTATCACCACTTAAGTATTTAAACTGGAGTACCCACATCTAATTATTGGGAACTTCAACCTTCATGCTTAAAACATCCATTTATTCACTTTCTCGCAAGGATTTTCACTTTAAGTTTTTTAATATTTCTTAACAACACCTTTAATCTTTAAGTAGGACAATGTTTTCAATGTATACCATTTAAGATGTTAATATATATTTTTATAGTTCAATATAGTTTTTCTCCCCATATATGTATATCATATTTTTATATATTTATGTATCTGTAATTTTTTAATATTTTTTAAGATCTTAATGAGTCATACATTATATATATTTCTAAAATTTGCATATGTCAGTTTTTGTGTCTGATTATATGTTATTTAAATATAATGTATATATATATATATATATATATATATATATATATATATATATATATATATATATAGTGTCTCACGTTGTCACAGTGCTGCCTATATAATAAACAAAAATATTATTATATATATTTGTATGTGTGTCTTCGTGACTGTGTTTGCCCATCCACCCCGCTTGACCACCAGTGTTGCTGTGTTTACATCCTCATAACATAGCAGTTCACCTCATAGAAACCGATAGAATATGTACCAGTTTTAAAAACAATAAAGAAATTATGTTCTGAGTATGGTTATAAAATTGACAATGAGAAAATAAGCCATCTATTGTATATGGACGGTATGGGCTTACTTCTCAAGGTGCCGAGTAGCAAACCCACTGACTTTTCAGGGTTAGTTTTTGCTCCTGTCACCGTTTCGTATTCTTTTAGTATCTCGCCTAGCATCTCGATGTGCTTTTGGCTCGACACTATGATGGTGACATCGTCCGCATATGCCGACACGCTCGTCCCGCAACCCAGCTCCCGTGGGATACCCCTCAGTGTCGCCAGCTTCCGCAGTAGTGGCTCGAGAGTCAATACAACAGAAGCACCGACAGGGGACATTCCTGACGGACCGAACGCGTGATGTCGACCGGTTGTCACAGGTGACCGTTTACCTGAATTACTGATTGGATGCCACTATGCAAGGCAGCGATCCAACTGTGGAAGATGGGACCAAAGCCAGCCGCCAGGTATTGATGGTCGACCCTATCGAAAGCTTTAGATTGATCAGCGCCCCACCCATGCCAGGATCCTCAACTACCCTGTCCAAGATGTAGCGCATGAGGTGGAGGTTGTCATGGATGCTTCTGCCCGGCATGGCACATGTTTGCGACTTGTCGACCAGTTTATCGATGACAAGCACATGCCTCTCGGCTATTGTTTTGGCCAAAATTTTCAAATTTGCGTTGAGCAGAGTGACGGGCTTCTCGCGCAGCTTCGATCCCCTCGTTCCTTAAGGCACGCATTTTAGCTCTGACGACGCAACCTTCGTGTTTGGCGTTGAGGTGTTGGGAGAGGGCCATCCTTGCAGCCAACGTTGGTTGCGCTGCCAGTTGTAAGTGCTTCTTCTAGTTTCTTAACTAAGTCTCCCTCTACTCTATTTCGATCTATCGCTAATTCTTTGCTAAACCTAATCGATTCCGATTTAATTGCCATTTTTAGGGCAAACTACCAGGGGTTGTTAACAATGGCACCTGTTAACGCCCTCTTAATTAACTCGCTAATTCAGTTCCTGTAAACCTGCTGCACTAAGAGCGACACGTTCAGTTTCCAGTAATCGGGACCCTGCCTATGTGACTTATCTCAGTCGAGCGTACACATCACAAATTTGTGATCTGTGTAGCTGACTATTTTAAATTGTGGACATCCTACACTATCTCTATCCGCGGTCCTACATAGAACTCTATCTACATATGATCTCGCCGATCCGACGCGGTTTGTCCACGTCCACCGTAGCACATTTGGATGGTCGAGTCGGAACCTATCAGACAAATGGAAACGTCTGAGCAGGTCTTTAAGGTACTTACATCCCTTTCTACTCCTATCCATTCTCACATAGTCTAGATGCGTGTCCAAGGTGGCGTTCCAGTCCCCTACTAACAGTAAAGGTCGAGACGTTCCCAAGAAAACCTCTAGACGTCTAAAGAAATCTGCCCGACCCGTTAAGGACTGTGCATACACTGCCATCTGACGGAAAGCACACACATTTCTGCCATCGACGTCCAAGACAACCAGCCTACCCTCCGGGTCTAGGAATATTGGCCTTACTTTTAGGTTCAGACTTCCGAATAAGCACCACGGTACCACCACCACCCATGTTTGGTAGACAGGGAGAAAAATAAATGTCGAATTGTCCGCCAAACATGGACTTGAGGGCCCACGGGTTACTGAGTCTGGTTTCACTGATAGCTATGATTTCTACGTTCTGTGACTTGATGTCATTTAGAAGATAGCCTTGTTTCCAAGCTGACGCCAAGCCACGTACATTTACACAACCTAATTTAAACATAATTTTGTCGAAACAGTAAAGAGACGAGAAAGAAGGTTACTTACTCATTTCAAAAGTTTTACATTCGTCCTCCTTTGAAGTGTCTTGGAGGAGGTCTTTAAATAATTTTTTGGATAGGAATTTTTGGAATTCTCCCTACCGCATTTGGAGAGAGGGATTTGAGTGTGTGGTGCTGTGTTTGTGTCATGTGTACTATTTTAATATGTTCTGGTGGTGTTGTTCGTGGGTGATTGTTATTTTTGAAGTCATCTTCACAGATGTTTGTGTGAGATGCGATATTGTTCATTAGTTTTGTGTCTTTTGTGTTTATAGCAGAGAGCATTGTTTGCATTTTTGTGGTGTTGGTGCTGGTTTGGTTGTGTAAGGGGCTTTCAGGGGTTGTGTACCTCCCTGCTTTGCTTGTGTTTGATCTTGTCTTTTTTTTTTTAATCTTTTTCTTTTACCCCCTGTGGCTATTTGCCATTCTACTGGACTTTCATCGTTAGACGAAAAGTCCGACGGATCAGAAGGCGGTAAGGGCAAGGCATCTGGTTCTATGTGTGTACTTTTAGACGTTGTTGTGTTGTGTGGTGTGTGTGTGTGTTGTTGGGGAATTAGGGTTAGTATTTGTCTTTTCTTCATTGATATTTGTTGTTCTTGGTTGTTGTTCTTGGTGCTGCTGGTGGTCTATCTTTTGATGTTGGTGGTGGTGTTGTTTCTCTAGTTGGTTTCGGTGTCAGGGGTAATTGTGATGGTGTTGTTTCTCTTCTTCGTGTTGATGGTGATGTCGTTTGGTTTTGTTTGTTGATTTGTTGCTCTTGTAAATGGTTGATAATTGCAATAGAGACATTAGTCTCTCTCTATCACCTTTCAACATAATTATATATGAAGATACAGTAGAACAATTAACAACATAATAAAAATAAGTTTTATTCTTGGATGATGCTTGGTTTTACAAATCCTGTGTCGTTCAGCTTAGCAGCCGCTGATTCGGTTGTCATCGGAATTGGAAGGTAAAGAGCTTCCTTGATGCATGCCAGAGGAGCAAGCAGCTATCACATCGATGGCATCGTGGTGAAGAGTGCTTCGTTGAGGAGCGAGGTGTTCTCACGTCGAAGGTCTCTCACTCAACTGAGTTATAAAACGAAAGTAACTCTTTAAGTACTGGTTTTACTACGCATGCGCACTCGAGGGGTTTCCGGTGGTGAAGTCCCTTGTGCATGTGCAGATTGTACTTCCTCAATGGCGGCTATAATTTCGCGCCACTACACTCTTGACGAGATTGCATTTCTTTGTATATTTCTTGGGTCATTTGTGGGTTTGGTGGTGTTGGCACCAAACGTTGTCTTCTATTTGTTTTGTGTTTTGATTGTAATTGTTCTCCTTGTTGTTGTTTGTTATGTGCCAAAACGCTCTGTCTTTCTCTCTCTCTCTCTCTTTCCTTCTCTCTTTACGCATCTGTTCCAACATACATTTGATTCGATCTTTCTTTCTCTCCCTCTCCTCAATATATATATATATGTAGTGGCGCGTGTGGCCGCCATCTTGGGAAGTGCCATTGCGCATGTGCAAGGGACTTGCCGTCAGCGGAAGTACTCGAGCACGCATGCGCAATGCAACAGGTGGAGAGAGAGCAATAGCGTTCGATCTCTTTTCTCTCTAGCAGCTGTCGTGACAAGACGTTCTTCCAGGCTCTCTCAACTCGACCCCCGACCTGTGGTCAAAGCTTCTTTGGTATCCCAGCGGCATGCCTGTTCACACAGGAACGAAAACGGCTCTACACCAACCTGGAATAAATTATTGATCTGTTGTTACCGTTATCCCTCGTGTTGTTGTATTTCTGGATTTAATGATTAATATAAGAACTAGGGAGAGATGGCCGAGCCGTCATATCTCATCCAATTCTTATATATATATATATAACACATTCGCTTCGTCTTTCTCACTCTCTCCCCTCGCTATAATATTAAGCATTTCTCTTCCCCTGTCTCTCTCTCTCTCTTTCTCACTCTTTCAATCTCAGCTTAAACTCGTCCACTTTTACCAAGACGAATATATCATGATCTCTTTGTCTCTAGCTTTCTTACTGTCTTCCTTTCTTTCTGTCAATCTGTCTGTCTCTTACTTTCTTTCTGTCTCTCTCCTAAACATATCTACCCCCTCTTTCAAAACATATATATCATTTGCCTTCTCTGTCTCTTCTCTCTTTCTTTTTATAACTTCCCACCTCAATGTATATTAATGTATCACTTATCCTCTCTCACCTCCATCGCAACGGCCTGTGAAGCAAGGAACAATTATTTAACAATCAACAGACAATTTGTCAACAATTATCCAAGAATACCTTTGGAAATGCAAATCTGGAAAACGACAACACAAACACTGAATGATCTCAATATTCCGATACATAAAGATCGACTTTCATCCTTTTGGGGTCGATAAATTAAGTACCAGTTGCATACTATCCCCTCCTCCAACATTTCGGGCCTTGTGCCTAAAATTGTTGTTGCTGGCACTCCGTCGCTTACGACGTGGAGTGTTCCACTTGATCCGATCAACGGAACAGCCTGCTCATGAAATTAACGTGCAAGTGGCTGAGCACTCCACAGACACGTGTACCCTTAACATAGTTCTCGGAGATATTCAGCGTGACACAGAGTGTGACAAGGCTGACCCTTTGAATTACAGGCACAACAGAAACAGGAAGAAAGAGTGAGAGAAAGTCGTTGTGAAAGAGTACAGCAGGGTTCGCCACCATCCCCTGCCGGGGGCCTCGTGGAGCTTTAGGTGTTTTCGCTCAATAAACACTCACAACGCCCGGTCTTGGAATCGAAACCGCGATCCTATGACCGCGAGTCCACTGCCCTAACCACTGGGCCATTGCGCCTGAAATAGAATAGAATATAATAATACGTAAAGGGAGATAATTAGACATTACTGTTTCAAATATTTCAGGCGTGGAATATACGCATGCGCATTGAAACGTGATTCCTGATTAACGTTGACTTCCGGTTCAGTGTCCTTTCAATGAATTTCTTTTAATCAGCTGATAATAATAAATCCATTTAGAATTCTTAAAATACGTTTCTCAATTGCCATATACACACATATATAAACAACACGATCCTTTATGAGACATTTCCGTAAGTATTAATGAAAATATTCTGTTTTTAATTCTGGAGACTTTTGGCGCCAAAATTTTTCGTTTCTTTTCTAGGTTTTATGAATGAAAGATGTCCTTGATTTGTGCGGGATTTGGCTGGTATTTCTGTTTATGAATGAGAAATGTCCTTGATTCGTGCGGGATTTGGTTGGTATTTCTATTTGTGAATGAGAAATGTCCTTGATTTGTGCGGGATTTGGCTGCTATTTCTAGCTATGGGAGAGAGGTGTCTGCAATTTGTGTGGGTTTGGTGTCTTGTTTCTTTCTGTGGAAGCTTCCTTCTACACTGTCCATCGTTGCCAAGTTTGGAAATGGAAAATCTACGTTTTATTTTCGTTGTAACTCTATAAATGTAATTTATTGGATTAGTTGCGATGAATGTGGCGTCGAGTATGTAGGAGAAACTACTCAGGAATTACATCCGATGAAACACACACACACACACACACTCTCTCTCTCTCTCTCTCTCTCACACACACACACACATAGAAGACACCTTCTCTCTCTCTTTCAGTCAAACACACACTACAAAAAGATTCGAGAAAAAGTGCATAGATAAGATTTACGCTCTCTCGCTATCTCTCACACACACATACACACACTGTGATACACTCTCTTTCTCATGCACACACACACAGTGATACACTCTCTCTCAGTGAATCACTCACACTCATTCAAAAGAGATGCGAGGAAAAACAAAAAAAAAAAATGTAAGATTTTCTCTCTCTCACACACACAGCAACACATATCTTCTCTCTCTCTCTCTATCTCTCTCTCTCTCTCTCTCTCTCTCTCTCTCTCTCTCTCTCTCTCTCTCTCTCTCTCTCTCTCTCTCTTTCTTCCTCTCTCATACACACACAACACACACTTTCTGTCTCACACCCCTCGTCAACGCATCCACACGTCCCTGTCAATTTTCTCACTTTCACTTTATGCTGACATCAAATGTAATGTACATTTCCAGCCACAGAAATAAATAATATCTGCAATGTATTGTATGAGTTTGTGGGTGTTGTGGGATGTTTCTCTGAAAATGAGGCAATACACACACACACACACACACACCTCTTCCAGTATAACGGAGACAATAAATTTCTGACCGTTACTTCGCAAACTGTTACGACCCTTGTCCACAAAAGCCTCTATAGAAGGTTTTTCTGTCCTTCTGATCCTAGATGCCCCATTGCTCCATAAATGACAAATCTAAAGAGTGTAGAACCTTCTGTGGAACATATTTCATATATTTTCCAAGAATACACGAAATCCGCGGAAAAACATTGATTTTACGTGAGATCAAACTAATGGTCAGTCACACATACATACACATCTTTCGTCTTGAATATTATAGATATGATGGGCTTCTTTCAGTTTCTGTCTACCAAATCCATTCACAAAGCTTTGGTTGGCACGAGGCTATAGTAGAAGTCACATGCCCAAGGTGCCACACTATGGTACTGAAACCAGTATCGTGTGGTTGGGAAGCATGCTTCTTACCACACAGCCACGCCTGTGCCTCTGTGTATATATATACATGTAAATAGCCAGACAGGCAGGAACAGATCCATGTACGCAGCAAGTAAATACACACATGCACAGACTCGGTCATATGTGTAAATACATAGACATATACATATACACACATCTATATATGTAGATGCTTGTGTGTGTATGTACACTGTATGGATATGTGTGGATATGTAAGCTTCACACAAGATTCTGTGATGGAAATTTTAATAAATTAAAATATTCAGCTGTTAAATACTTATTCTTACAGTTTATCTCAACAGAAATGAATCTGTATTTTTGACATAGCCTCTGTATCTTACACTGTTGTTTCCATATAATTTCAGAACATCAGATGCCATTGATTTAACAGAAGAAACGGCCTCAGTATTTACCATTTTAATGAAGACTAAAGGAAAATATTATACAAAACAGAAGTAGGACATTGTTTCTGCAAATCTGTCGTAGAATTCCTGTGAAACATTTGCTCTGAAATAATACTATTAGCCAAGTTTGTGAACACCACTGACTGGAGTGTGAAGAAGAGGAGCTTCTGTGCTGATGAAACTTGGATAAATTTATGTAATTGCTGCTAGAGAAAGGCAACACTGGATTGAAATACAACAGCAGAAGTATTTGTACGGAATTAAGTATAAGAATAAAACAAGAAAAAAATTTTAACTGGGATTTGAGAAGAAAATAATGGAAAAGAGAGAGAAGCTTAAAGAATTGATTTCCTCTGAACAAATGAAAGAGAAAAGAAAATTGTCTTGTGACTGTGACATCTGTAAAAAGGTCTTCTCTCTCAAATGTAACCTAAATTCCCACAAACGTATTCATACAGGAGAGAAACCATATCATTGTGATATCTGTGGTAAATCATTCTCCGCAAGTAATAACTTGACAGCACACATACGTTTTCACAGAGGAGAGAAACTGTATCATTGTGATATTTGTGATAAATCATTCACTCAAAATAGTGTCTTAACTACACACAAACGTAGTCATACAGGAGAGAGACCGTATCATCGTGACGTTTGTGGCAAATCCTTCTATCAAAATAGTAACTTAACAAAACACAAAGATATTCATACGAGGGAGAAAGGAAAAGGTTAGTTTCTGTAGTTGAGACTTTTTGTTTCTTTCCAATATTCACCTCCCACTCATGTATCTACTTTCCATGGTGTAAGGACCTCTTATACCAAATCTTGTCCTCCTCATAACCCTACACATTATTCTTTATTGAATAACGCATCCTGTAATTACAGCATATTTCCTGTTTATTGTATTTTAAATGCTTCACTCATTAAATATATTATACAATAACTTACATTATTAATTTTATTTATGCTCAGGAATATTGTAAAGTTGTCAAATATATACAGAAAAAATGACTCCCAAATACAAAAAAGAAGAAAGCACAAAGGAAGTACGTGTGACATAAGTGTAGTTTAGTGCCCCACATCAGGCTGATTCCTTGTTAGTTTCTGAATAATGTTTTTCTTTAAATTAAACTTTGCAGAGATAGTCTTTGAATTATCCAAATTATGATGATTTTCATTAAACAGAAGCGTTTGGGAGATTTCTCACTATCCTTTGTCAACTCTGTTCCACTTTGATAAACTTATCCACTTCTACATGTGAGGTTAAATTCATTTCAGCCTAGATAACCTATAAAATATCTTTTGTTACTCTGACCTAGCTTAGCTAAGGAATTTTTATAAAAACGGAACAGTAAATAGAATGCTCTCTTTCTTTTACTTGACATCTCTTGTCTCAGTAATGTCAGACATAAAGATGTCTCTTTAGTTGCTGGATGTTACAGATGTAACATTTCTCTCTTATCCTGTCTTATCAGGGATATTTACATGATGGACAACAACTACACTCAGTCTTTATGTATTAACAACTCGAAATAGTTCTTTAGCTGATAATTCTAAACAAAAGCCAGTTCACCTGTGATCTATTTCTTGTGTCATTTATTCTATTTATGACGAATTTAACAACATGTGGCTTTATACATGTAGGGTGTTTGGCTTAAATTTGACAGTTTGCATTAAAATAACACAAACCACAGTATCCCATCCAAAAATAAAAGTATACTAAAAGACCCCAAAATATCAACTAGATTATGGCTGGGAGGCAGCAGTTTACTCAAAGTAGCCACCCTCAGCTTCCACCATGGTCATAAGACAGCTCCAGAAGATTTTTTCTGAAAGATGACATAAAATATTGTGAAATTAAGCCTGAACACACTCTGGACCAACGTTTGTCTTTACAAAATTTCAGACCCTGAACTTGTGATGTGTAAATTGTTTGTTCCTTAAAGGCATCATATCAATGTGCCTTTTATATGGATTATATCAAACAGCCATGAAAAACTTTTCCAGAAAAATGAATTTCACTTTACAAATCTGCATCCTGAACAAAATCATTCATAAATAATAATAATAAAAAAAAAGACAATTATCATCTCGAAGGGGAAGTCATCTGTAGGTAACAATAAAAAAATATATATATTCTGTAAGAAATAACTCAACTTTTAGATCTACTCTCTCTCTCTGTCACCATCAGCCACTCTCTACTAATTTACCACACTTTTTATGTTTCTCTCTCTCTCCCTCTGTCTGTCTGTCTGTCTGTCTCTCTCTGTATATATTATCTCTCACATATTTCATTCAATTTGTTTTAAACTTTGTCTTCTAATGTTAGCTTCCACAGCTATCACGTACAAATCGTGTTTTCTGATTAGGAAATATGACCAAGTTTTAAACCTCTGTAACAATTTTCTAAAATGTTTCCCGAATAAATTAATCACAAACTGGGATTCAGTGTGAAAAAGTACATCAATATTCGAAGTTACCTTTCAGTTACTTTTGAAGGTTCAAAATCTGTGGGGATAACAGCAAACGCCTCTCTATTTGTCTATCTCTTTCATTTCTCACCTTCCTAATGGTAAACTGTATAGTTACCTCTCTTTCTCTCTCTCTCTCTGCATATGAGTGTGTGTGTGTGTGTGTGTAAGGGATTTGACTAGAGTGCCAGAGTGATTTAAAAATGGTATGTAAAAGATAATTTATATTCTGTCTACTCTCGCTGAATGTATTTTAGTTACAGCCACACCTTGATTACGTCTGTCCAGAATAGTCCTCCTTTGGTATTTTCCATTTTTGGTGGCTCAAGAGACAGAAACATTGATGTCTTGGAACCCAACAGGTGGCAGCACTGGACAGATATGATGCTTTTACACAGTTTTTTTTTTACCATAAGTGAGAATGTTTTCTCTGCAGTAACTGCAGTCTATTTTGTGTTTAATATGTCTGAGTGTGTGTATGTATATGTATATTTCTGAATGTATTTCTACATATGTATATACTTTATGTGCAGATATCTATGTATATGTTTGGGTATTGTGAATATGAGGTATACTAGAATGAAAAATGCGAGGAAGGGATAAAAATATTCTTACATATTTGATAAACCTGGAAAAATACAGGATAAGAAGTAAGCCTAAAATAAAAGAAAAGAGCTTGAAATATTGGAGCTAAAATGAAATATGAATGGGTTTCCAGTTGAATAAAATATTAAATTAAGACAAGCTACTTTTATATTGCTCTAAATTGAATAGCACATTCTTTATATTGAGTATTATGAAAGTAATTAACATTTAACAGAAATAAAAAGTTTTAACAAAGAAGGCAATAAAAAAAAAAATGAAACACTAACCATGAGAAATGAGGAATCAAATGAATTAGGAGAGATGGGTGATTAAAAAACAAAACGATTATAGACTGGATTTTCTGTTTGCCTTGTATTGACAAGTTGTCATTGAAGTATCTTTATAATTGCAAGACGTATATTTACAACTGTTAATTACTGAAAGCTGCATAACGTTTTTTCTCCTTCATATACTTTTATGGGGTAAACAAAAAAAGATCCATCTGGTGGATTGAACACAAAGTATAGTTTGCTTTTCAAATAGCTGAGATATTTTGAGTTAGAAAATGCAAGGGTTTACCTACCAATTCTTTGGCTACTTCAAACTGTATAACCAAACTCGCCATGTGTTCAATAGTAGTATTTATAGTGCTGCCACACAGTTAAAAACACACCAAAATCAAAAGGCCTGCAATTTGGGAGTAAAGGGGATTCATAGAACAATCTGAAAAGAAAGCTTATTGAGAAATTGTGAACAAGATTTTATTAATATGTGTTTGATTTTTGTCAGATAAGAGCAGTTTTCTGAGATTACCAAATAAGGCCTCAAATACATCTCATACCTGTATATATATGCAAACATTTAAACAAATATTAATGTTTAGAGTTAAAGCTTGCTTAAATCTACAATAAAATTCTATAATTCATTTTGTTGTAATTATTATTATAGTTGTAAGCGGTTACTATTTAATAAAAGAGTGAAAGATATATCTTAATTTTTATCTTTACACTTAGGATCAAAACCCTGCAATTATTTCTTTTTATAGTTTCTGTATTTATTGCTAATACAAGAATTCTTCTGTGATATTGTGAGTCATCTCTGAGAAGTCTTTTCTTAATTAATTCCCAACAATTAAAAACAAAATGAAAATGAACTTTCCTCATTTTCAATAACACTCTACATACACCGTATATGAATATTCTGCATGAGGTTGAAAAAAATCGGGTGAAGTCGTAATTTCTGAAGCCTAATGGTACACTCACTGGTCGTTGATTGTCTAAATTCCATTTCTTTTCCTTTTTCGAGACTTATTCACGTTTGACTATATTCACCAAAAATATATTTCACGATAGAATTGAGAAGGCTGCTGACCGGTGTGAAATAGACACAAACAACTGGTGAGTGTGTTTATAGCCAATATTATGTAAGAAATTATTTGTATTAAAAATATCACAGCTGTAAGTTATCTCAAGAATGTAAATATAGATGGAGCGATGTAAAATATAAAGCAGGGAAGCTGTTATCAGCAACTGTTGTATTTGTTTCCATGTACGAATAAATTTAGACTTATTGATTGGTGATTCTTTGTTTCATATAGAAGGAATTTTGACAGTCAACCATATTTCTGCATGCTGTAGGTGACAAATAAAGAGCGTGGCATCAAGAATGATCAACCAACTGTAAATAACAGCCTAAAGGCCAGAGCAACAACGAATGGATTAATTGTTGCTGTGGTTAAAACCTACGAAATTAACCCCCGAATTTAGACGGAGGTTATAATGCTTATCGTTCTTATGAAGTGTCACATTTATATAGTTACATTCTCATATCAATAGAAACATGTCTAGTTAAGACATTATTTTGCGAGAATGATTTGATGAAGACATCAAGATAGTTGAAATATTTGGGCGAAGATGGCAATGGCAAAGAATGACCCAATCAAGAAAGAACTGGAAGGGCACTGTGAACAGCGACGTGTAACAAGATCCGGTAGAATGAATCAATACAGTCAGACATTAATGCTCAAAGAAACATAAATATAGTAAACGGCTAAAGAAGAGTTAACTGCCTTAAATATTTCAGAGGAGATGCGCATGCGCATTGAACGTGATTCCTACTTTCTGTTGATACCTGGTTCAATGTCCTGTACATGAATTTCTCTCAATCCGCCGATAATAATACATTTATAATTCTTATACATTTCTCAACTACTACATACACACATATAGACGGTCCTTCGATATAACTCGGAGAAATGTCACTTTTAATCAACTGTTAAGTTACAGCGTTCGGTAAATTCAGTAAAATTTATTTTCGTAGGTGAAAATTGACAGTCTTTGAAGGCAGCATAAAGTGAAAGAGAGAGGAAATGGACATAAACGTATGCATGTGTTGATGGGGGTTGCGAGACAGAAAGCGTGTGTTGTGTGTTACTGAGAGAGGCTAACTTAATACTTTTCCTTAATTTGTGTTCCCTAGAAACTAATTGAAGACTAGGAAACGAAAGTGTAAAAAAGCGAAATTGTGAGATGTCAAACGAAAAACGAGTCAGTGATGGAGAAAAGTGTTGGATATTTATTGATAATGTGTTATAAACACTTCGATGTGTTATTTTAAATCCTATTAGGAAATCTGTACAGTTAGCGCAATAAAACAGATTTTATCAGACACAACAGAAAGGAAGACAGTTTAAAGCAAAAAGGGATGTAGTAAGAGTTAATGTCCTTGCTCTGACTCTGTACTTCCCCACACTTCATTATATATTCCTCATCCCTTACCTCTTCTCTCCCTCTCTCATTAAACGCTCTCTCACACACAACAGTCTTTCTCTATCGCTCACACTCTCACCTCATATAATGTGGACTGACTCCGCCCCTCTTACCCTTCCTCTATTAGTAAATGTATTTATCGTTTGCCTTCTCTTTCTGTAGCTAACAGTCTCTCTCGTCCCGCCTCATTATATATTACAGTGCCCCTCCCTCTCATGCTTTCTGTCTTCGCTGATCACTTGCCTTCTTTACTAAACACGTATAGCATCCATCACCTTTCTTTCCTTTTTTCTCTCATTCTCTCTCAAAACATAGCAATCGACTTCTCCCTCTTTGTCTCCTCTCTCTCCTCACCTCCTTATATATTTATTTTAAACCCCGCCTTCCTTGCTGTATCGCTCACCTCATTCCCTCCCTCACTTGTAATATATATCAGTTTCTCTCTCTTCCTCTCTGCAAACTCATACATTAATGTGTCCCTCCCCTTCCCTAGGTATCCCTCTCTATTTGCCTTCCTCCCTCCTCCACCTCATTATATATTACCCTCTCCTTTTATTTCTAAGAGACGCTACTTTCTAACAAATAACTTATCTGCTTTAAATTTTGGTGCAGCTTATTTGGAATAATTAATTATTTAACTAATGACTAATTACATAAATACTTTGTAGTTTATAATTGGAGAAATTAAATAGTGCAAGCATTGAAGTACAATTTAAGAAGCATTTATTAAAATAATTGTCCTATACATGATTTCACATTATGCTAGAAATAACAGCCAATTGCACTCAAATTTGCATTTGTTTTCATTAAAGAATTAAAAGGGACATTAAGAAGCATTTCTAAACTCTTTTCTCATATGCGGTATTCTTCATTCTAGAAACAGAAGCCGTGTGACTTTCAATTCACTATGTTTGTCATATAAAAATTTGAAGGACAATTAAGAAGAATTTATAAAAGAAAGAGACCAACATATTTTCCCACATCTTTCTAGAAACAGAAAGCAAGTCCTTCAAAGTTTATAGTTTTTCATTTGTGAATGGAAGGACACTTCAGGAAGCATCTATATAAAACACTGCATCTTCTGCCTTCTCTCCAACCCAACATTCTCCCACACTCTTACTAAAACCTCTATATCATTAGCTCTCTCTCTCTCCTTCTGTTTCTCTCCCTCTCTCTCTCTCTCCCTCTCTCTCCCTCTCTCTCTCCCTCTCTCTCTCTCCCTCCCTCTCTCTCTCCCTCCTTCTCTCCCTCTCTCTCTCCTTCTCTCTCTCCCTCTCTATCTCCTTCTCTCCCTCTCCTTCTCTCTCTCTCCCTATATATATAGGAGAGTATTGTAGTTCGCTTGAAGCATTGTGTATTGTTTGTAAAAAATTAAGTGTCTTGAATGGCACAACAATGCGCTATAATAACAACAATGGACTGTAATAACTGTTATAATTTAATTATCCATAGTCTGATATGATATTTCGGAATATAAAAAGCCATTGGAAAACCGATTATAGCAGTGACTCGATCAGTTCCTAGGGATATCTGAAAAAGGAATTTTTATATTCCGAAATATTATATCAGACTATGGATGATTAAATTATAATAGTTATTATAGTGTATTGTTGTGACATTCATAACACATTATTTTTCACACACACATTCTTTTAAACTCTAGGTGCAAGGCCCGAAAGTTTTGGAGAGGGGGCCAGTCGATTAGACTGATCCCGGTACGCAACTGGTATGAAAGGATGAAGGACAAAGTCGACCTCAGCGGAATTTGAACTCCGTAAAGACAGACGAAATATACATACTCGGCCATCTTGTCGTATATTACTGTATTACCTCACCTCTTTTACTTTCTCTTTTACCTCATACTTTTACCCCCTCTCCCTTACTAAACCACATATCCCCCCCCCGCCATTCTTTCATACTCTGTCTCTTTATGTTTCACTTTCTTTTCCTTCTCTGTCTCTTTTCTCTCACTTTATTTCTCTCTCCCCATCTCTTTCTGTCTCTCCGTCTCTCTAAACGACACTTTAAAGATGAACTACAAAAATACTTTCCTACGATGATTTCATATCCCGCTAGAAAATACAACCAGTTACCTTCAAATTTGCATTTATATTCAATTGAAGGACAGTTTAAGAAGCATGTATTAGAACATTTCCTATATGTGGTCAATCTTCATACTAGAAACAGAAACCAAATGACTTCAAGTTTTGTTTCTTTTTCATATAAGAATTGAAGGCTGTTTCCAAATTATTTATAAAAGCAATTCATCTCCAAATGATCTCAAAACATTTGAGAAACAGTAACTATGCATCCAGGCCTCAAACCGATATCTCCAGAAAGACATTCAGCACCTGGAACGGGTTCAAAACTTAGCCACCGGAATGATCGTGGGCTTGTCTAAGCTTATAGATGAGGAACGTCTCCAACGGCTGGCATTACCTTCACTCGAACGATGGAGAATGCGGGGAGATCTCATCCTGGCTCTCAACATCTTCAACGGGAATGTAAACCTATCATGCCCGTGGCATATGTAAGGACTTTTGAGCGAGATCATTGCCAGTGCCCCTGGACTGGCTCTTGTGCGGGTGGCACATAAAATACACCATTTTGAGCGTGGCCGTTGCCAGTATCACCTGACTGGCCTTCGTGCCGGTGACACGTAAAAGCACCTACTACACTCTCGGAGTGGTTGGTGTTAGGAAGGATATCCAGCTGTAGAAACTCTTCCAAATCAGACTGGAGCCTGGTGTAGCCTTCGGGTTTCTACCAGTCCTCAGTCAAATCATCCAACCCATGCTAGCATGGAAAGCGGACGTTAAACGATGATGATGATGATGTGAAAAAAGAAAAACAGTTTTTTTTATGTGGCAGATGTTCAGGAGCTACAAACACTGTAAATGTGCAGAAAACAACTTCTGCCACATTCCAGGGAGAAAAACTAGAAGTGGTTGATAGCTTCCGATATCTAGGTGACCAAGTTAGTAGCGGGGGAGGGTGCGCTGAAAGTGTAGCTGCTAGAATAAGAATAGCCTGGGCAAAGTTCAGAGAGCTCTTATCTCTGCTGGTGACAAAGGGCCTCTCACTCAGAGTAAAAGGCAGACTGTATGATGCATGTGTATGAACAGCAATGCTTCATGGCAGTGAAACATGGGCCGTGACTGCAGACGACATGCGTAGGCTCGCAAGGAATGAAGCCAGTATGCTCCGCTGGATGTGTAATGTCAGTGTGCATAATAGACAGAGTGTGAGTACCTTGAGAGAAAAGTTGAACCTAAGAAGCATCAGTTGTGGTGTGCAAGAGAGACGATTGCGTTGGTATGGCCGTGTGGCGAGAATGGACGAGGATAGCTGTGTGAAAAAGTGCCACACCCTTGCAGTGGAGGGAACCTGTGGAATAGGTAGGCCCAGGAAGACCTGGGATGAGGTGGTGAGGCAAGAACTTCGAACATTGGGCCTCACCGAGGCGATGACTTCTGACTGAGACCTTTGGAAATATGCTGTGCGTGAGAAGACTCGGCAAGCCAAGTGAGACCTAAATCCAAGGCCTCTGCCAGGGGTGTAGCCAGCCCACTTATGCGTACCTTTCCTTCATTGGACACTAAACTCCACTTGCGAAGACCTATTGAGGCAAGTGAAATCGAAACCGAACTAAATTCGACAACTGGCACCCATGCCAACGCCGTCTCCTTCATTGGACATGAAACTCAGCTTGCGAAGACTTATTGGGGTAAGCGAAAGCGAAATCGGGATGGCACCTGTGCCCAGCAACGTAAGGACTTTTGAGCGAGATCATTGCCAGTGCCCCTGGACTGGCTCTTGTGCGGGTGGCACATAAAATACACCATTTGAGCGTGGCCGTTGCCAGTACAAAGGTTTAAAGTTTGATCATATTTACTCAATCAGAAACAGGCTTTGGAAGCTGGCATTTTCTGCATAACAACATTACAAAGACAAAACATTCAACGTTGGAGGTTTTAATAATTTTTAATGCATAAAGTCATGTGAAATTTTGGAACAAGCATGTCATGCGAAAAATAACGGAACGTTAAATTTTGAAGAAAGAAACTAGTTTAGTTCATGTAACGATCGAACTGCTGGAAAAGGCAGCCAAGTATCCTCCCAAAGAACATCCTAATGTCATAAACTGAGGGAGGACTAGATTATAGTAATCCTAGATAACTCTAAAACTGTGGGGCGTTCAACATTAGAATGTTCCTTTTGATCAACTGCATTCTACTCGCCTTTCAATATCCTCATCATATACGAAAGGCTAAGCAGATTACACAACAGCTTCGCTTGTTACTATGGAAACAGGCACAATATATCTGTGACTTTCGATTCGCTAAAATTACCCAAAATTTACAAACTTTGAAAGCTATTAACTTTTTATTTATTAATTTGACAACAATTAATTTCGTTTCCGTATTCGTGCAGGCGTGACTGTTTGGTAAGTCACACGACTATAAAAAAAATAAAAAGATTAGCGACTGTTCAAAATTAAAAACAAAAAAAATTTAATTTTTCAAAACTTAAAAGAATTTTTGTTTTTAATTTTTCGAATTAAAAAAAAAATTATGGTTTAAAATACAGTTTTATTTTTCAGCTTAAATCCCAGCAATGGACCATTAAATGTGTTTATGGGGAGAAAAATATTGAACAGCAATATATCAGTGACAAACAAATGAGGACAGTCTTTAGTCGTCGTGGGATGTGCTAAAAATAACAGCCAAACATCCTTTAAATCACGAAAAAAATTTTTTGTTTGTTTTTGCATAATTGTATGAACTCCCATGTGTAGAATATACATTTGCAACGATTTTCTGGAAATTCCAGAGATTAAAGAAAGATATGAGGGGTTATAGGGAGTTCTTGAAACAAAAATCCGTCCACTGAGCAAGTAAAAGACAGAAGAGAATTGCCAAATGTTTAGATGAAGCCTTAAAAACAATCCCCAAAATTTAAACGTCAGAGTTTCGAACCTGCAGTTTTTTTTATGAATTTATTTTTTTTTTGTCATTTAATGAGAATTTGATTAGGATAATACACATACGTTTTAAATATAAACGAAATGTAAATAAAACAAAATGTATTAATGCATTTTAAATGTGTCTTTATTGTACAAATCATTAATATATTCATGTGCTTTAAATTCAAATATGTATAGTAGCCATGTTATAAATCGTAATTTGTTTCCAGCAAAATATTTATAAAATTCATAATATTCGTAACGAATGCACCAAAACAACATTAGAATGTAAAGAATATTTTATTTAAAGGAAAACGTATGTCATGATTATTTCTAATAAAAAATATTATTATTATATTCATTTCCTGAATCACTTTCACTCGCACTAGACTCACACATACCATCACTTGTAGACGTGGTTGCCCATTCACAAGCACACGTAGATGAACTTGTAGATTTCTTTTTTTAAAAAAAAAAACAAGTTTTAGAGTTGTTTGCTTATAAAAGTACATTTTTTCGCTGTCTATAAATTTCTTGGTAACACACAGAAGCAGATCTTTATTTAGTTTTAGCTCTAGTGGGATTGGATGGGGAGGGTCGTTTCCTTTTTCTTCTGGAGAATATCTTGCCCCTTCCATTTCCTCTTCCTCCCTTTCATTTTCAGATGTTTCTTCACTTGGTTCTTCTGTTTTCTTGTTTTTCGACAGGTGAGGGAATCGCTGCTTTTCGGGGGAAGGTTGGCATTCGGCCTAATGTAGCCTGTTGTGGCCACACTTGTAGCTACGAGACTTCCTCCCCGATACCATGACTCGCAGTTTAGTCTCCTCTACCTGTATAGAATTTATAATATTTTCTAAATCTCAAGACGGTTACAGTGCCAGTGATTGTAGGAGCACTTGGAATGATCGATAAAGGAACTTTTTCATCTTAACCTCTTCAAGGCAAAGATAGAAATAACATCTTCGTTGAATGCACCTTAAGTATAGCGCTTGCTTCTTACATTACTGTGCATTGTTTCATATTTTTTTTATTTCACTTATATTTGTTTATTTTCTCTTTATTTTCAGCTCTTGGCTAATTTTAACCAGTTTCGAAATATTTCACAGCTGAACCATTCTGTCGGTCACCTTCCAAACAACACATGTCTCAAAGTGGACAAAGTCATCCCCATGTTATGTGACTTCCATTCAGGCTGTGTTCACTCAAGATGATGGAAGGACAATCCTATCACTACGCTACATCATTTATATATTAAAATATTGATGTATTTGTAGCTTTTTTTTTTTAATCAATTTACTGATTGAAATAATTCATGAAATGAAAAAAATGCCGATCAAAAACATTGTCTGTTAATTATTGAGTAACATTTAGGAGATGCCATACTTTAATTTCCCATGTATATGCGTGATGGTGGTGGTGGTGATCGGTAGGGTGAGTGTATGTGTGTATGTGCGTACGCATATACAGATGCCTACTCACACACACACACACACACACACACAAATATATATGTTCTGAAGAAGAGCTTTGCTCGAAACGTAAAATCATCTTTCTTTCCTTCCCTCAGCGTCTGTTAATACTTTACATGTATCACGTACTCGCGTTGCTGTTGTTTCCTGTGTCTTCGTGTTTTGGATTGATTATATATATATATATATATATATATATATATATATCTATAGATAGATAGATAGATAGATATTGATAGAAAAGTTAAGACAACAAATATATATATATATATATATATATATATATATATATATATATATGTAAGAGACGACCGTGCGAACTCATAAAAGGAGATATGGTGACGAATGGAAAAACGGGACTCCTTTTATTTAAACGCGTCACACGGTCGAACATACAAATATATATATCAATGGATGATATACATAATGTTATACGACGATAACATAGATGACCAGTAATGAAAGACCACAACCGTATTAGATGAATAACAGATATATTTATTGTAGTGTTAAAGATGTATGTCTGTGT
This sequence comes from Octopus bimaculoides, assembly GCF_046866305.1. Lineage (NCBI taxonomy): Eukaryota > Metazoa > Mollusca > Cephalopoda > Octopoda > Octopodidae > Octopus > Octopus bimaculoides. The sequence goes on from NC_142956.1 coordinate 4,026,617, forward strand.
GAGAGTGTGAATGCGACATATAAGAACATAATCAAAGACAGGCCGTCGTACAAAGAAAAGTGTGTATGTGAGTGATACATGTATGTTTATGTGAAATATTACAGCAGATAGAAAGAGTCAATAACACGTAAGCAATTATACCAGTTCGTTAGTACACTATAGGAAAAGTTCTGTATGTGAAAGTGAGGAGAGGCTGAGTGCGGCAGTGCTGATCACTAGTTGTGATGTTGTGGCATCGATGCCGGGCCGTGATTCTTGTTATACAGATGTTCATCGCTGGCTGAGAATTTCTTGTCTGTTTAAGAACTCTTGTCTGTTTATTGACCGTGGTGAAGCTGAGTCACCTAACAGAATCGAAGAGAGATGTGCCGCGGAGGTTTGGTTTGGTGTACATAGTAATTCGTGTTGACGCTGGTAGTGTAGAGGCTGTTTGGTATTAATCGTGTTGGTCATGATGATGATGCTGGATAGTAGTAGTAGACTCTTGTTGCTGAGGTGGCGACGGCGGAGGTCATCGTGGCTGGACGAAGCTGCTGAAGTGGTCGCTGGCTGCTGCTGCTGTCGTGTGGTACACGGAACAGTTCTCAAAGAGAAACTGGACCGAGACAAATTTGTGGGGTATGAGTTGATCTATATATAGCGTTAAGAGGGCTCCAAATGCCTTCAGAATTTTACTCTATCACGTGACCTTATTAGGGGCCGTGATTGGTCAGTTTGCGTTCTGGCGGGAACGGTTCGAAGAAGTTGCCGATTCGAATAATGATCAGTCACGTGATGGACAAGGAATGGGTTCTCTACTACGCTCGCATTTATTTATATTTAAATGAGAAGATTGTATGTAATGGCGATAGTAGTTTGTATCTAATGGCGGGAGGTAGTTTCACTACATATATATACAGCACTTGTAATTTCATGGGACTATTACTTACTGCTACTTTGCCTTCCATTCCTGTAATATAGCGTCCAGTTATACCATCTAATGTCCCATTCAAATTTAAGCCCTTACAGTTTCCTATCTCACTTTCTTTTGCCATTAAGCATTAATTAAAGTCAGGGCCGAACATTAAAAGTTGCTCGATTGCAACTTGATCAGCAAACAGAAGTTCGTGTATGGAATCCATCTTTTTTCTGTTTCAACAAGCGTAAATATAAAAACGGAATAATTGTTTGGCGTCAAAAGTAAAGCAAATCAGATGAGGGTTGAAAGAGAAAAATTTCTCGTCGTCATTGTCAGATTTCTATCAAACACTTCTTACAGAGATTTTTTCGTATCGTTTATGGTTACATTTTTTTTGAAGATGCGAAAGTAAAATATCGCCAAAGAAGTATTAGACAAAACAAAAAATATTCGCTGAACTTCTATTAGTTACTGGTAACCAATTTTCTTTTATTTGTTTTGTCATAACTTTCAAGAAAATGAATATTTTTTTAATGAAATTTTCTACAAATACATTTGATATGGTGTAGATTACAGTTATATTGGAATGTGTTGAGAAAAAACTTATCGGAGTGGTTAGCAAGATGAAATTTTCTAGAAATATCTTTGAGATGGTGTAAATTATGATTAAATCAATGTTGAATGAGGGGGGAAAAGAAGGATCGGTGGTCGCCCACGGATACATGTTGATAATCCCCACATATATATTTACAAAATAAAACTCGGAAATTCTGAAAAAAGAGAGAAAGAAACGAAACAAGAATGTGATGTTTGTTAGTATGTATGTTTGTGCAGATCTACACGATCTGAAAGATATTTGCAGAAAATTTCATCTAATAAAACTCATTTTTCTGAAAGTTATGTAGAAACTAATTAGGAGAAGGACACACGTGTGCAATTATGCTTCATTTTCATAATGCTATATCTGAGATTTAGTGTACCGGAAGCAAAATGCAATAAATTCGAGACAACGTTTAAGGAATAAAGGGATTTTATCAGAGTTACTGCCCCTCGTATTTCATCGTAAACGCATGCGCAGGCGTCGTGTTTACAGTTTCTGATGTTTCGATGTCATTTGACGTTGTTTTAATTCTTGAGGTGGCCAAAAGCATATTTATAAAACGCTTAGACACAGATAGCCAGGCAGAGAGAGAGAGAGAGAGAGAAGAGAAAAATATTAGTGAGTAAAAGAGACGATTCAGATGCTGTTTAGATTTGATGTTCCACCGATACGCACAGATGAGGGAGCCGACAGCCGAGAAGCTTTCCGACTGGAACAACGATTTCCAGCAGAAGATCCTTGTTGGAAAGGCAGGCATTTCAGTTATTATATAGATCCGCACCCAGTGGAAAAATTGAAAAAAAATTAGTGTAGTAGTTGAAGTGCACCGTATATGAAATAAATATGAAGGAAAAAATGCGCGCTGCCAAAGGGGGGGGGGGGGGCTCGGAAAATTCACACAACCCGAGCACTAAATCTCAAAGTCCGGTCACAGGAGTGAAACAGAAATCATCTAATACTTCTAATGCAATGTATATTGAACAAATATCCGGGTGCGAATCTATATAATAACCGGCATTTCTACAGATGTATGTGACACACCGAATCTTTTTCCTCATAACTTTCAGAAAAAGTGAGTTTGGTAAAGTTCACACGAATTATCTTTGTTTCCTCATAACTTTAACAAAAAACGGGTACCTTTCAGTAAACTTTTCTACAAATACTTTCCAGGGTGTTTGAATTACAATTGTATTGGAATTAAATGTGAAAAGAAAAATAGTGATCAAACACACACACACACATCACAATTTTCTCCGAAATTTCAAGTTTCATTTCGTAGATATGTGACCTGTGTCAGTATATATGTGAACGAACCAACCAATTTTATTTTTTTCATATTCATTTCCGATATAATCGTAACGTACACACTCTGAAAAGCATTTATAGAAAATTCCATCAAAAGTTAACCATTTTTCTGCAAGTAATTCAAAAACTAAGCCACCTCGAGTGAATTTTCCAAAACTCCTCACGATATATCACTTACACACAATGCGCCTCGGAAAGATTTTTTTCATCACATATTCCGATATAATCGGAATTTACACCATCTGAAGCTTACTTATAGAATATATTGTTTAAAATATCCATTTTTTCTGGAAGCAATGAGGCAAGAAATTCGGGGGTCACACATCTGTCGCAATGCCAAAAGGCATTTAATATCTTCACACTCAACTCCTTCATAACCGCCGAGATGCGTCGCTTTTCGTCGGTCACCATGTTCGTAGCCGTTTCCCCGCGACAGCTCCGTTACATACGCATGAGACACTTCAAGACACAGCGGCGTACAATGAGTAAAAACAGTGTGCTGAGATTTATCGGTGGCAGAAGTGTCGTCGTTATGTGATGGATTCGAAGGTGCACTGGAGCGTTGAGGCCATCGTGGCGCGCTCGACAAACCCTGCATCACAGCAGAAGCTCTGGAGAACAATAAGCAGACGGTAACCAGTGTCGGATAAGACTGAGATCGGTCCACCACGATATATCGTGTGTCGTACAGAGGAACGGACCATTTGCGAGAAGATACTTAATAGATCGTCATCGAGAATTTCGTAGGGACTTCGACCGCGAGATTAAGGGGTTTTAGTTGTCCGTCGGAAGTCAGCAAGCTGAGCGATGAAGGACCGGCGATTCAGCAGCACACATGACACGTAGATACACACAAGCGCTGGCTTTCAGTGACCTGTTGCTGTGCAGTGTGAAGGATGTTTGTGTTGGTGGCAGCAAAGACTAGTCTTGTCACGCACCACTCGCCGTTGGATTTCCGTCTTTCAGTGAGCGAATGTGTGTGTGGCAAGTAGCAATAACACTGTAACAAACAGAAAAGTTGGTTGCAAGCGATCAGTTGTTCATCTAAGAGAGAGAGAGAGAAAGAAGGGATAGAGAAAAGGGTGAGCGGGAGAAGGAAGGGAGAGAGAAGGAGAGATGCATTTCAACGGTGGTGTGACGACTCAGAAAGTGCCTACACGAAATACCGCTATGTATTTCGCCCGGCGTGTTAACGTATCTTATTTCTTTATTGCCCACAAGGGGCTAAACATAGAGGGGACAAACAAGGACAGACAAAGGGATTAAGTCGATTACATCGACCCTAGTGCGGAACTGGTACTTAATTTATCGACCCCGAAAAGATGAAAGGCAAAGTCGACCTTGGCGGAATTTGAACTCAGAACGTAACGGCAGACGAAATACCGCTAAGCATTTCGCCCGGCGTGCTAACGTTTCTGCCAGCTCGCCACCTTAGGACAAATATATATATATATATATATATATATATATATATATATATATATATATATATATATATATATATATATATATATACATATATATATATATATACATATATATACTGAGGTTATGAGAGGTAAAGAACAACAAGAACGAACGAACATTTCAAAATTGATCTTTATTTCAGAACTTAAGCCCTAAGAAAGAAAAGGGGCCAAATCAGTTGGGAATCTTTTATGTGGTAGATCGATATGCTAGAGTTAGTAGCCAAATCCTCCTTAATTCACAATTATCAGCTTAAAGAAGAACACATTGGACAATGTGATCCTGGGTTCTCTACATAAAGGCAGGAGGGTCCTGGCTGGAATGCATTTGATCATTGGTCTCTGTGTGATCAAGGCTGACCTCGGACTAAACAATTTCAACATTTACATAGGGATTCACTTTTCTCCTGACGATAGATATTCCAGTGCGTCAAAACACTGAGCTGCTTGAAGGGCGTCTCTTAGTGTTCTGAATGTCCGAGTATCTGGATCACAACTTGTAAACCACCGGTACAACATCTGGAAGCTCTGTTCTACAGTGTTATTTGGATTGTTACACATGATAATATTCAGCTGGACATTTTTGATTCCTAAATTCCTCCCTGCAAAAGATACAACAATAAGAAATAACTGCAACATTAACGATTCTATATTAAAAAATGTGTACTGTAGGTTATCATAAATATAACAAATACACGATGTCAATAGAGGAATGAAAAATAGTTAATATAAAAAATATAAGACATTTTCTAAGAATGTTAATTAAATAATAACAAAGAGGTTAAAATATAGGATGGAAATGATGAAAATTATTTAAAATATTAATTGAAAATTACACTTGCGATAATTTATGCGAAACAAATGTTAAAAATGTTTGTGAAGGCAAAAGTGTATGAAAACTTAAGGAATCAACATAGGCCACCAACTGTCAAACCAGTTGATCCATCCATCCATCCATCCATCCATCCATCCATTTCCTCTGCTGAATATTCCAGGGAGGGTTGCGGGGGTAGAGTCCTCCTCCATAGGGTCCTATCAGATGCAACCATCATTAGACAGTTTGGTTGGATTCCCAGGCGTGAACAGCTAAGATTATGGATGTCATCCAACCATTTCCTTCTTGGTGTATCCCTAGATCTTCTTCACCATTAGCTAGGTTTCTACACATGGGAATTATAAGATTATGAAATAAAAATGTGTGCGATTTAAGGGTGATTTAGTTGTTGGTTTTAGCACATTCCATGACCACCTGATACCTTCCTCGTTTCTTGGTCAGTCTGACATGTATTCATGTTTTTCAATATCTTTCTCTTCATGAATACATAAAATTGAATGATGATGCACCCAGGGGTAGTCCATTGCTGGGATTTAAGCAAAGAATTCGGTCTGTCCATATTTGAAACTCTCGTTAAAAATAAAATCAAAATAAAGAATTTAACTTTTAGGATTTATGGAGGTGAGGGATAAAAAGTTTTATTCCAACATTTTGGCATAATCATATTATTCCCATAGAACACAAATTCGTAAATATTTTCTGGAAATTCCAAAAAAAAAAAGAAAAAGAAAAATTATGAGGCGTTATACAGGATAATTAAACCAAAATTCCGCCGGAAGTTATTTTACAAACTCCCAGAATGCATCACAAACTTTTTTTTTTGCAATTTAACTTTCAGTTTCAGTTTCTATCTGTTTTTTAAAATCTTTTGTAAATTTTCGCATTACATGTCTGTTTCAATATTTCGCATAAGTTTATTCATTAAAACTTTTAGAAACTTTCCTCTTTGAATATTTTGTCGTCATAATGTCATCAGTTGTCATTATGTTGTCATCACGCACAAAATGCTAGCTTCCAATTCCTGTTTTCTGATTGGGTAAAAATTTTCAAATTTTTGAAACTGTTGAGAATACTTTTTAAAAAAGAATTCTGGAACAAGTGAATAACAATGTGAGATTTGGTGTGAAGCATTACATCAATTTACCAAAATTAAATTTGTCAGTTAAATTTTTTTTAAATTAAAACCGAAAAGAAATGATCTGAATTTCTTTCACTGAATCAATGCCATGATTTAGAGAGAAATCGATAATGGAGACGTGTTAAAGTAAACCTTAGCAATGAGAAGAGATTCTGTCATCAGGAAAGAAGACAAGACTCGCCAACATCTAAACCATTCACCTAGTTACACTTAACCACTAAATGTGAGTGAAGTGTGGTCCACAACTCCATAGATGGACAGTGGGTAGTGGAGGGGCTATAACACGTCACTCACTATACACACAATCATGCTTAAAAGGACCATTTAATGATGTTGTCCTGTACTTCTCTAATCTATCTCTTATTACCAACTTTGCTAACATTGGTGGATATTTTATGACAATTCAGTAATATTAATATCTTTACAGCTAACCTTTCAGCTAGAAAGTAGAAATGGGACATTTTACGCAATCATGCTGACAAACAAAAGCTGAAACCAGTTAGGTACTGTTTCTACTCACCAACTTGCTGCCATTGATCTCCTAACTGCTGTGCGATATCCTGGAAAAACTTTTCACTTAACTCTGCAGTCACTGAAATAAATATTTCCAAGTTTTATATCATGAGGCTTTCTCGGAGCTGTATTTTCTACGGAGAGCATGCCCTTGCTTACCCCAACCTCAGTTTCTAGACATGAGTGGTCCCGTGACCAAGGCCTCTACCACTATTTTTAAGAAATGTCGGGCAAAACTAGCTCAGAAAGGCAGGGACACTACTCCCCGAGACCCCTTCCGGAGCCCCATACCTATAGCCTCCCTACCTATGAGGAGGACTGAGAGAGTAACGGTGAGAGAAATGTATGGTGTGAAGCTGTTTGGTGTAAAGTTGTTGTTTTTTCTCTTCAGACACATCTAGAAAACGTTTTTCTGTAAGGACATTTTTCATTCGGGGTAACAAAAACAAGTAACAGAGAACAAGGTCAATTTCCACCTTTTCTTTCAGTTCACAACATGCATTTAGTCGAGACTGCTTTTGACCTTCTGTGAACAAGCGAAGTACAAACTTTCCTGCAAATATTTCATTCAGAATTCCTCGCTCAAAATTCGTTGGTAGGGGCTCCAGAACACACTAGTTACACCAACAAGTTCGTCAATTATTTTTCTATACACAAGTCAAAGATTCTTCCCCGCCCCGTTCATGTCTCCTCTATCAATGTGGTAGACCTCAACAGGTGTAAAACCCAATAACCAACAAATGTAAGGACAAAATTACATCCTTGCAGAAGGGTTTAGCTGACAGAAACTGTATTTCGGATATCATTCTCAATATAAGATCATTATAAGGAATATGTAATCCTACTCGCACCCCACCCCATCCCATCACCACAACTATACAACATTTGTAACTAATGCTAGTTGAGGTCAACTAATTAAAAATGTCACTATATTACTTTATAATAAATATATAACCAGTGCCACATAAATAGACAGAAATTATTCACATATTCTTTTCTACTCTAGGCACAAAACCCGAAATTTTGGGGGAGGGAGCCAGTCGATTAGATCGACCCCAGTACTCAACTAGTACTTAATTTAATTAAACCCGAAAGGATAAAAGGCAAGGTCGACCTCGGCGGAATTTGAACTCAGAACATAAAGACAGGCGAAATACCACTAAGCATTTCGCCCGGTGTGCTAACGTTTCTGCCAGCTCACCGCCTTAGAAATTATTCAAATATTGTTTCATATGGAATGAAGCCAAGACACAATAATAGCTGGACATTGCTGGATAATAAAAATCAATAATCCCAGTTTGTAAGGATGTGCTTCTGTATCCAAGAGAAACAGTAGAATTGCATGGAGGGTAACAAGGAGTAAAATTTAAGGTGGGGGTACAAGATGGTGCTAAGACAAAATAAGGTTTAATTTCAGGCATAATTTAAGACAGTTATTGAATGATAGCAGATTAATTATCATGTTAATAGAGTATATAGATAGCATAATAGCCCTGTACGTGACGCTGTAATACTAGTTATCTGTTGTTGTTGGCACTCCATCGCTTATGATGTCGAGGGTTCCAGTCAATCCGATCAACGGAACAGCCTGCTCGTGAAATTAACGTGCAAGTGGCTGAGCACTCCACAGACACGTGTATCCTTAACGTAGTTCTCAGGGATATTCAGCGTGACACTTTAAATTACAGGCACAGCAGAAACAGGAAGTAAGAAAACACCTAAAAGCTCCACGAGGCTCCGGCAGAGGATGGTGGCGAACCCTGCTGTACTCTTTCACCACAACTTTCTCTCACTCTTACTTCCTGTTTCTGTTGTGCCTGTAATTCAAAGGGTCAGCCTTGTCACACTGTGTCACGTTGAATATCCCCCGAGAACTACGTTAAGGGTACACGCGTCTGTGGAGTGCTCAGCCACTTGCACGTTAATTTCACGAGCAGGCTGTTCCGCTGATCGGATCAACTGGAACCCTCGACGTCGTAAGCGACGGAGTGCCAACAACATGTAAAGAGACAAATGTGAGTATACAAATGTTTATATGAATAGTGTTATTTAAACAATGTCGCGTAATCACGTGACCGACCAGACTATCAGACGCTGTTGCACATCGCTTGTCACAATGTGCTATGCATTGTTTTAACCTTCAAATGACACCACTCCACAGGCTAGGGAACAGGTCAACATTCCCCTATCCCTGATTAAGGGAAGGGATTAAATCTACGTGAAATGAAATGTTTTGCTCAAGAACACAATGTGGCATCTGCTCTGGGAATCGAACCCATGTTCTAGGGATCGCGATTGTGACAGTCTAACCACTAGGCTACGTGCACTCGCTTTCTAATGTTGGTCCTTAAACTCTCAGTGGAGATTTTATCCTTGAATCTCCTACTTTACCAAAGCTGACTCTGATGTTGTAAGTTCCATTGTCTTTAACTATCTGCTCGCGTCATACTAATAAATCATTAATCAGCAGCAATCACTCATAATTCAAAGTAAAATGTTTATGCTTATAAATAGAACATTGAAGATTTATCGATATTTCAGTTAATTACTTTTATCTCTCGTTATCATTCATTAGTCTTATGTTGCCGACTAGAACCCTCTTGAAGTGTGACATGTCTAAAAGACAATGTTTAGTGGACGCAGTCATAGACATACTATCACACAGGAAAGACCCCAGAAACACATTCTATCATAACTCTGCTAAATTGACAGACCTGGATCTACACAAAAGCATGAAAGACATTATTCCACACCATAAAGTCAGTAAGACAGACAGATCATCAAAGTGTATTCTTACCAAATCCACTTTTGCTGGGTATGCATGGTGGACACATGGGGCATCTCTTCAATGTTATTTTAGAACAGCAGTTCTTACAAAGAACAATATGTCGACAAGGATGGAGAGTGACAGTGGCCTTTTTCTCTTGACACTGCCAACATCTATGGAACAAAATATAAACACATCCTATCAATTACAACAAATATTACATGGTATACATGTTTGCAGTATAAAATATTATGTAACTCTTCTGTGACCATCAAGTGTATTACAAATTCTGTTTTAAATAATTACGTAGACAAAATTGTGTGTATATAAGTGCTACGCTGACACACATATGTATATATTTATACAGCTATTAATAAAGTCATGGTGTGTTCTGCTGAGAACGTAGTAGCGTATAGTATAAAGATCGTCCACCTACAGATTTACCCTGTGCTATCCAGTAGAAGAATTATACGTACTTCCAGATTTGCGTTTGTGCATCTGCTGTGTGTGAATAGGTAATTGAAAAATTTGGAGTGGACGAGAGGTGCTGTTGGACATTTACTTTTTAATCACTACAATTGTTTCGACGCAACATAATTCTCCAGGCATGCAGGTACATGATTATGCAACTGTTTTCTTGTATTATGAGATCTAGTTGTGTTTCTTCATGTGATATGTAAACATTGTCTTTGTAAGGTTAAAATCCTCAGCTTCGAGAACATCCTATCTTATACAGAGCATCCTATACTCAGCAGAGAACGTCTTATATTTAGCAAATATACACCCAATAACATATACCCAACAACACCTTAACTAATATGAGCAACAAAGGATTTGAAATAGTAAAAAAAAAAGAGATAGACGATAGGACGGAACCATATGTCTCAAGAAAACCTAGGATAAACCTTAAGGACCACAAAAATAACTTCAATAAAGTCAGACTAATATGTCCATCCAATTCGGACACAGGGCGTATAAGCAAAAACAGCATAAATAAAATCTTTTCTACTCTAGGTACAAGGCTCGAAATTTTGGGGGAGGGGCAGTCGATTAGATCGACGTAACTGGTAACTTAATTTATCGACCCCGAAAGGATGAAAGGCAAAGTCGATCTCGGCGAAATTTGAACTCAAACCATAAAGGCAGATGAAATACCGCTAAGCATTTCGCCCGGCGTACTAACGTTTCTGCTAGCTCGCTGCTTTATCATAAATAAAATAATGCCCGAACTCAAAATTAAGAGTGGACTCTCCATATGGTTGGACACACAGGAGGAATAGGTTGGTTTACGAAAACAGTAAAAACAAAAAACTCCAAATTTATACGATTAGATATAGATAACTACTACTCTACAATTGACCCTATAATACTCAGTAAAGCACTCATATTTGCAATGAAAACATTTAAGCTTATCTTAGCCAGATGTAGAGATAATATTAACAGCACGAGAAACCTATGGACGAGATCAGATAGAACGAATTCCTTCGATATACCAATGGGTTCAAGTGACTCAGCCCAGATCATGGATATTGTGAGAATTTACATCTTATTCCACATCAAACTTTCATTCCCACAAATAGCGGGGAATCTATGCAGGGACGATGCCCTTTTTGTAATAATAATTGTAATAAAGTAGTAATAGAGAGATACAGAAAAAAAAACTGCACAAATTATTTTAAAATTTCGGCCTAGCTATAACCTTAGACAGTGATTACTGTAAGGTAAATTTCCTAGATGCTACTTTTAACTTAGAAACATGGATGTACAAACCATACCACAAATCAAACGTGTGTCATAGATACATAAATGTAAAGCTCAATCATCCACTATCCGTAACCAAAAGAATAGATAGGAACACAGCCAGCGGAATATCACGCCTAACAACCACCGAGACAATATTCAACCAATATGCACCTTACTACAATGAAGCACTAGCTAGGATTGGGTATAAGGGAAAAATCAAGTTTACACCTAACGAAGACTTAAATGATGGTTTGAAATTTTTCCACAAGGCAGCAATTTTGGTGAAGGGGTTAAGTCGATTACATCGACCCCAGTGTACATCTGGTACTTATTTTATCAAACCTGAAGGATGAAAGGCAAAGTCGACCTCGGTTAAGCATTTCGCCCGATGTGCTAAAAATTCCGCCAGTTTGCCACCTCAACGAAGCCTTAAATAATACTAACACCCACACACTTAAATTGAAAACACACACAACAAGGAAGATAACAACAAATAAAAACACAAGACACAATGGAAAGATAGGAAAAAATAAACAGAACTCGAAACAATAACAATAATAGCAAAAGCGATGCACAAAATACCAACAGCACACAAAATAGGACAAAGGAACCACACAAAAGATATAATGGTATTTAACCCTAACCCTAACCCTAACCCTAAAACACATAAATATCATCGTACCTTCAACAAACAAATAGTAAAAGTATCGTACTCCACATCCAACAACATTGAGTACAACATACACAATACCACAATAGACAAATATACATGTAAACAACAACCACAGAAAAAGTACAAAAAGACCAAAACATTACAGGGTGTAGGAACAACAAGATAAATAAACAGAATAAGGATCACAACAACATGGATAGCGACTCCGACAGTTATAACAGGATTCAAACAATAACTCAAAAAGGAATCAACAAAACAGGCTGTAACATCAAAAACACTTCAGACACTGCTAATCAACCGGAGCATTGCAAAAACAAAAGGTCACAAGATAACTACAAAGATGATAATAATAATAATAATAATAATAATAATAATGCAAATTATTGCATATACAAATACACAATCACCACACCACAACACAAATACACATACATAGGAGCATCTGAAAACCAATTTAAGTTCCATTATCGCAACAATGCCTCCTCGTTCCGAAAGATAGATCGACGACACGCAACATCACTAGCAGACTTAATATGGAGATTAAAGGAAGGAAAATTGAAATACGAAATAGAATGGGCAATAATAACAAATGCACGCCTATATAATACACTATCCGGCGTATGTGATCTGTGCTCTGAAGAAACCTTGTACATCCTGCTAAGTAACAGAAACTTGGTAAACAAGCATGCTGAGAAAATACCGAGATGTCCCCACCATGCCAAATATGCATTTTCAAGATTCAGCATTGTGAAATAATAATGATTCAGTGACCGCGCCCCCTCTCCTCTTCCCCCAACCCATGTGTATTTGCCTGTATTTGTGTGCGTGTGGGTATATGCGTATGTATTTGTTTGTGTATATATATATTATATATGTGTGTGTATTCGTATGTTTGTATATGTGTATATGTGTGTGAATATATATATATTTATATGTATGGGTGTGAGTATGTGTAAGTATATATATATATATATATATATATATATATATATATATATACATACATATATAAATATGTGTGTGTGTGTGTGTGTGTGTGTGTGTGTGCGTGTATGTGTAAGAGTGTTGAATCCTAAAGGCCAACTAAGGACAATTGCATGTGTAATCAACCATGAAATCAGCAGTATAAAGAAATCAAATGTCAATCGCTTTCAAAAGGCAACTACTTTAACAGTACCACACTCCCACTCCCACTACATCTACACATTCAAGGTCGTCTGCCAACGGTCCTTCAGTAACAACACACTGTGATAAACTCAGTGACTATTACTAAATTCAAGCTACGACAGACAGATAGGATGTTCTTGAAGTCGAGGACTTTAAACTTACGGAGACAATATTTACATATCGCCTGAGGAAATACAACTAGATCTCATAATGCAAGGAAACAGTTGCAGAATCTTAATCAAGTACCTGCATATATGGAAAACTACGGTACGTCGAAACAGTTGTAGTGATCAAAAAAATAAATGCCTAACCGTACTCCTTCTTGTTAACTCCAATTCTTTCGATATTAATACATATGTGTTGACTGATACATCAAAAAAACTGTGTGACACAGTGAACAACAGATATTCCCCAAAACATACTTCACTTCTAGTGTAGACTCCATTTCTTCTGAACAAATTACGAAAAGTAAATCCTTATATATATATATATATATATATATATATTCTAAACGCCTAGTTTAAAATAGAGGCAGCTGATGAAGGAAAAGTTCCATAAGTGGCCCGTCTGTTTTCCTATGTGTTCATTCTGTTGTCCGTAAAATAGTCCATTTTTTGTGCTTTGTTTATGTTCCCGTTCCTTTTTTGTCCACGTTTTTTGACGTCCTGTACCCGGATATGCATCTAT
>NC_142956.1:4040909-4100909 GCF_046866305.1 Octopus bimaculoides
CCCTATTGAATATATATATATATATGCATATATATATATATATATGCATATACATATATACATACATACATATATATATATATATATATATATCTCATTAAGTGATGCTTGGATCAAATGAAAGTACTGGTTAGTTACCTATTCAGAGAATGTTGAACATTACAACTAATATTCAACCGTATACTAACTATATAAACCGTGGTTTATATATATATATTTTTATTTAAAATAACAAAAGAAAATAGAGAGGTAATTAATAAATTATTATTTATTAATTAAAAATTTGATATCTCTGACAGTTGTTTTAATTCTAGACCTTCAGAAATTAATTTATAAAATTAATATCATGTATGGATGTTTTGTGCATGTACTTATATACATGTATATGTGTATCTGTGTATGTATATATGTATCTGTGCATGTATATGTGTGCTTGTATACGTGTATATATATATATATATATATATATATAATATATATATACAGGGTGCGATGGGCAAATTATCGCCATTAAATTTTTTTTTATTTTGCGTATGCGCATTGTTGGTTTTTGATTTTGTCGACTACACAGTATAGTAGGGTCATTTGGACAATGTCTGGAGAAAAACGGCAGCATGATGCAATTAACTCTGCCAGAAATTTGGGAACGACCTGTTGTACTGCTTGGCATTTGCGTTGGAAGCTCCAATATTTAAAGTTTCATAGTGTTTGGTTTCAATCTGAGGACAGTGCAATCTGAGAACATGTATCGAGAGTGATAAAAATCAAACATCCAGTCAACATCATGGTGTTTGGAGTGATCACTAGTGATGGTGATATTATGCTTCCATTCATCTTCCCACTTGGCCTCAGACCTCAATACGGTGGCCTAGATCAAGTACCTGGAGGAGGTAGTGTTGCCCTGGGTCAAGAGGTGGCTGCTGGAAGACTCCTTTCTGGCAACAGGACTCTGCACCATGCCACACAAGCAGGAGATCCCAATCATGGCTGTCAGACAACTTCTGCGACCACATCACCCCTAACAGCTGCCCACCTAACTTCCCAGATTGCAACCCTCTTATGTGCGGGGCGCAGTTGAGCGAGAGACCAACAAAACTCATTGTAACAGCAAAGAACATGTCAAGGAACATGACAGCATTGATTAAAACAAGGAGACCATCCAGAAGAGTTGCATGGGATTCCGAAGTCGTCTGGAGGTGATTTCATAGAAAAAAGAATACTCTTTATTATTTCAAGATATTTTTATGTAATTTTGGTTAATATATCTCTTAAATGAGATGTCAGTGTTATGTTTATTTAAGCGTAATTTAGATGACTGTTTATTCACCACACCCTAATATATATATATATATATATATATATATATATATAATATATATATACATATACAAAATAAGAGGAGAAAACGAAGAGTTAGTGGTTAATATCTATTTATTTTTTAATAAATTGATAATCATTTCTTCCTACAATTGTTTCCATTTATACTCATAGGATAAATTACAAATTTGTGCATTAAATTTTCATTTAAAAATTATGACTAAAATTTCATAAAAAATTACACGTTGACTTATCTGTTCAATCCAGTAGACTAGCTATTTAGAATTTTTAAATGTTTGTATGTGCCTGACGGTTAATGGATTAATTTGAGTATAATGGAATTAAAGTAAAAGTAAGATAAAATATAATTAGAAGATAGAAATAAAATAAGAAATGAAATTAAAATAAAATGAAGAATAAACAAGAATGAAAATAAAGTAAGGTAGAATAGAAGTATATATATATATATATATTATATTATAATATATATATATATATATATTATATATATATATATATATATATATACACAATACCCCACTTATTAGAAAAATGTTCAGGCTCCATTTGACCATAAATTCTGCTAATGTAATACGCTTAGGGTTAGGGTTATTTACACCTAATTGAATATTATCGATTATATCTTATTAATACATACTATTTTCAACTTTATTACCTTACATTGAGAATTAAAATTCGAATTATAAAAAAAATTGTAAACACTGATTAATAATAATTATTAATTAATTTAGAGATTAACTTAGTCATTATGTATCGAGCATGTTTCGTACTATTTCTATAAAGACTAACTATGATGACGTAATGCACCACATTTCTATCTATAACTACTGTAATACCCTTTTCTAAATTTATACATAACTGAATAATATAGAATATTTCTCTTATTATACACATTATATTTGGCCTATCACCTAAATATAAAATTTAAACAATAGGCGTAGGAGTGGCTGTGTGGTAAGTAGCTTACTTACCAATCACATGATCCCGGGTTCAGTCCCACTGCCTGGCATCTTGGGCAAGTGTCTTCTACTATAGCCTCGGGCCGACCAAAGCCTTGTGAGTGGATTTTAGTAGACGGAAACTGAAAGAAGCCCGTCGTATATATGTATATATATGTGTGTGTGTTTGTGTGTCTGTGTTTGTCCTCCCAACATCGCTTGACAACCGATGCTGGTGTGTTTACGTCCCCGTAACTTAGCGGTTCGGCAAAAGAGTCCGATACAATAAGTACTAGGCTTCTAAACAATAAGTCCTGGGGTCGATTTGCTCGGACTAAAGGTGGTGCTCCAGCATGGCCACAATCAAAATACTGAAACAAGTAAAAGAGTAAAAGAATATTTAATAATACTTATTAATTAATTAATAGAGATGAACTAAATTCTTATGTATTGAGAATATTCTGTAATTATTCTATAAACACCAATTATCATGACATAATGCACCAGAATTTCTAGCCATCGCTAATATAAACAAATATAAAACAAATATAAACAAATATAAACAAATATAAACAAATAACACATATCCATCGTGCTGCTTATATGGGAGGTATATACCTATGCTTTATGCAAATAGCATTTTACGTAAATCAATGTGATCTAATCATTAATTTATTTATACTATAATATGAATAAATACTATTAAATTGGATGTTGTAATGCTTATGCACGTGTGTGTATATGCGTGCATATATTTATATATATATATATATATGTATTAAAGAAAATTACCACGTGCTCTTGCAGGGAAAAGAAAAGTACACTATGAACGTTTATTTTATTTAAGTACACATTTTTGATAAGGTCTTTAAACAACCGAAATATGTAAAATAAGAACATTTTTTTAATGTATTCATATAAAGAAATTTAAATGTACCTAATTTTTAAAAAAGTAGCATTTTCGGTCTTCTTTTTCACACACACACACACACACAATATATATATATATAATATATATATATATATATAACTGAGTCTTTTATTGCCATATAATTCTGCATTCACTCGTATAGTGATAAACTGTTATAATTAGATACTTTCCAGAAATGCTTAACCACATGTACACAAATTTAATTTAATATAAGAAGTCCACAAGTTGTTTCTTTATATAATGACGTATGTATTTATATATGTGTGTATATATTTATGTGTATTTTATATATGTATGTCTCTATGTACCTATATATGTATATTTTATTCTACCTTATTTTCATTCTATTTCTACTTCTTTGTTTTATTTTAAGTTTATTTTTTATCTTATTTTTTTAAAATTGTTATCTTTTTATTTTATCTTATTCTTCATTTCACTTAATTCTATTATACTCAAATTAATCCGTTAACCCTCACGCACATACAGAAATAAAAAAAAACACAGTTTCATATCTTTTGTCTTCTGGAATGAACAGTTACGTCAACATGTAATTTTTTAATGTGTAACTTTTGTTTGCCAGGAAGAAGTGTAGAAGAATATCATTAATGATGTGTGTGTGTGTTTATGCAATAGCGACGTTATGTGTTACGTTTTAGAAATGAGTGTCAATACTGAGCTTATAAGCATTCAGTATAAAAGCGTGTTGTCGAGAGAATTTCAAAAGCCAAGACTAAAGCAGGATTATTTAAATAGAAGAAAGACTAATGTTTATTTAAAGCGGTTAGTGGTGTCGTGTCCTCCAATTTGAAAATAGAAATTTTAATTAGTTGCCGTCAGCGACCAGGAATTCTGACACAGACGCAGTAGCCCCAATTTGTGACGACTGTGATATCTACGCATCTCTTAGTCGGCCTAGAGTGAAATGAAGGGTGGCTTTTACTGTTTAGAAAAGGCCTGGATTTCGAGTTCGAGATACGAACGTTCACAGCTACAAACAGTCGTCGCTTATTCAAACCACAAATCAGTGATCTCCATGGTCAACCTAGACGGAACACTTAGACACGGATATCGTTACTGGAAGCTCAACGCGTCTTTCCCGGTGCGTAAAACCTACATGGACTGAATTAGCACATTGGTTAAATGACAGATGACAGAAACAATCGTCAGCAACATTTGGTGGTGCACTCACAAGAGAGCGATTAGAGTAGGATCAATAGCTTTTCTATCGGCACTTCGAGCGACTGTTTGGTGCAATCGGAGACTCGGGGACGGCAGTAAGCTATAGTTCCTACCTCAATCGCCTACCACTCGTATCGGCTGCGCAATGCTGAGAACAGCAGTCAAGAAACGAGAAGCTTTGAGCGACGGTATGAGACATAAATCGTCTGGTTTGGCTGGTGTATTTTACGAGTTTTATATAGACATTCCAGGCTTGTTTACCAATCTTCTCGCAGCTATCTACTGCAACTGGCAGCACAACGGGAGAATTCTCAGTTGTGTAAGCCGGGAAGTAGTGACGCCAATGAGGGAAGAGGTGAACAGTGGTGGGGATGTAATTGAACGTTTCAGACCCATAACTCTAATCAACACAGAGTTTAATGATTGCCTTTCTATTTCTTTGTAGCTGTTGGTTATTCAACACACCTTTCTATGCTGCTTTCCTGGCTCCGGTGGCGATCATTCTCCCCTTCGACCTTACCATGTTTTCTCTCGTTATGTGGCGTCTTATCTGAAGCCAACATGACAAGACATTTGAACACAAAACAAAAACAATTCGTGTTTTTGGCATCGCTGGGTTATGCTTCCCGCTTGGAATGCCGTGGATGTTATCGTTCTTCGCTTTTGGTGAAGCAGCAGAAGTGTTTAATTATCTTTTTGCCATCTTCAATACTCTTCAAGGAATGTTTATCTTCATATTCTACTGCATATACAAAAAAAATATCAGGGATATAATCTACCCGTATGTATGTAAACAAAAACCACAGACGCTGAGGGAAGTTCCGAAGAATATAAAAGGTAAGTGCAATTTGGTCTCTCTTATTCCTGCCACCAAGAAAATCAATATTGCCATGATGGGGGTAGTCACAAACAACGCTTCTACCAACACCATCGCAATCAACATCACCACCGTTACGATAGACATCATCATAAACATCAACTCCACTGCCATCATCATCATCATCATCATCATCATCATCATCATCACCGTCATCATCGTCATCATCATCGTCGTCATTATCTTCATCATCATTGTCATCATATATATATATATATATATATATTCTCTGAGTGTATATGTATATATACATACGTACATACATACACATGAAGACAAACGAAAGAAAGGGGCACTCAGGGCATTACAGTTGCATGTATCAAATGTGGAAGTGAGTCAAACTATTGTTATTTCATTTATGCGCGCGCGCGCGCGTGTGTGCGTAGTAAGCAATAAAGAATGGATATTTCAAAACGTCACTACACTATTTCAATAGAACGGTTACTCTTTTAATTGTTTCAGTTATTTGACTGTGACCATGCAGGAGCACCGCCTTTAGTCGAGCAAATTGACCCCAGGACTTATTCATTGTAAGCCTAGTACTTATTCTATCGGTGTCTTTTGCCGAACTGCTAAGTTATGGGGACGTAAACACACTGCCATCGGTTGTCAAGTGATGTTGGGGGGGGGGGGGGGCAAACACAGACACTCTAACACATACATTCAAACACATACATACATATACATATATATATATGATGGGCTTCTTTCAGTTTCCGTCTACCAAATCCACTCACAAGGCTTTGGTCGCCCAAAGCTATAGGCGAAGACACATGCCCAAGGTGCCACGCAGTGGGACTGATCCCCGAACCATGTGGTTGGTAAGCAAGCTACATACTACACAGCCACGCCTGCGCCTATTCATGTCTCATACAATGTGCAATACATATTACATTATGTAAATTCACCTTCCACATTGTCGCAAAAGAAACCCATTTCCTCGAGTGATATTCAACCATCCGGCGAAATACAATCAATGTACGAAGATATTTATAAACAAACAGAATGAAATAAGAATTTTCAAAATGGAATAGAGATATTAAAGCCTGTGACAAATCAAATTGCATGATTCAAAAGGCAAATAAATTGATATGTCCGTAAGGAATTTAACAAGAGAGTTAATGTCTTGTAATGAACAATACAGCTGTCTCCAAAGTAAGACAGCCAAAGTGACTGGCTCCAAGACGCCTACCAGGACACGTCCGTTCCTAAGATAACTAATCAAAAATACACTTCGTAGCTGCAAGTGGCATATGTGAAATATATTGTCCATATCCATATATACACACACATATGCCAAAAAAATACTCATTTAGCAGTGTAGAAAATTAAACCACAAACACAATGAATGAATATACATACAGCTACGTAAAATATAAGGGATGCAAACCTTTAACTGAATAGAAGTAAACCATTCATCTTTTTATTCCTAAACCAATATTTGTTGATATTTCACAACATACTCCTGAAAATTATTACTGCTAAGTAGTGTAATTACTCCTTTCAATATAAATTTTGTTGTTCATCCCTGCTTCTTCTCTAGTAACATATTTTACTTTTGGAAAAAAAAATTAATGTTTACATAATTTTCTGGTTATGCTTCCAGCGTCAAGCTTCGGTAAGGAAGCAGGAGATGAAACAGCAGAGACGGACTTATAAATGAAAATCAAGGAAATGTTTTCAAGACAAGTCTTTGACGTCAAAAGATTATATTTCCTTTTTATATTATATTAAACATTTTTCGATATAACGTACCTTTAGTTTTACCTATCAATATAACATAATGTAACTAAGAAACTGTATAATCCAAAATCATACGATTTTAAAGAAGCTTAAATGCCTGACCATCGCTGAGACTCAGAAAACCTGAAAACCTTGCTTGATTTCAAAGGCAGCAAATATATTCCAGCTGCCAATTTCATATTTACTTTTTTATATACGTTTATATATATTCTTGTATATTTCACTTGTTTCAGTCATTTGACTGCGCCCATGCTGGTGCATCACCTTGAAGGGTTTAGTCGAACAAATCGACACCAGGACTTATTATTTTTCAAGCCTGGTACTTTGCCGAAACGCTAAGTTTTGGTGACGTAAACACAGCAACACCCGTTGTCAAGCGGTGAAGTAGAGGCCAACACAGACTCTAAGACACACACACATGTATGTATATATATATATATATATATATATATATATATATATATATACATACACGACGGGCTTCTTTCAGTTTCCATCTAGCAAATCCATTCGCACGTCTTTGGCCGGCCCGAGGCTATAAAAGAAGACACTTGTCCAAAGTGCTACGCAGTGCTTCTAACCACACAGATACGCCTGCGCCTAAATATACACGAGAGTACCCACAAGAAACCGGAATTTTGCAATATTATTTTATTCAATTAGTTTTAAATGTTTACGCTTTTATCAACTTCAAAATATTCTCCATTTAAATGCAGACGCTTTTTCCACTGTTCAAATCAACGCTGGAACTGTTGCGAAGTGATACGTTTTAACGCCTCCATCGTTTTTTATTCACTTCTTCCAAATCTGCAAATTCCTTAGCAACAGCTTTTGTTACCAGTGATGACCTTCAGAAAAAGGTTCGGATTAATTTCCAACTGTTCTCTCAGTTTACGACACGCATTCAGTTGTGACAACTTTTGATCTTCTGTGAGTAAGCGAGGCGCAAATTTTGCTGCAACTCTTTTCATTCGTAATTCCTCGCTCAACATTAGTTGACAAGAGTTCCAGGACACAGCAGTCATATCAACACGTTCGTCAATTCTTCGGTGATGATCCACCAAGATCAGTTCATGAATTTTCATGAAGTTTTCATTCGTTCGGGAAGTCTACGGCCGTCCTGAACGAGGCTGGTTTTCAAGCGACACGTGACCATTCCTAAAGCGTGAAGACCACTCGTAAACTTTTCTTTTGTTCAAGGCAGCGTCATTGTAAGCTGCCGGAAGCATGACAACTGTTTTCCCTAGAAGTCCTTGCAGAAAATAGAATTTCACGGAAGGACGCTGTTTCTTCTTTTCTGCCATCGCAAAACTCGACAAACAAAGGACAAGCACTGCAAAGCAAAGACGCACCACAAGGCAGTAGGACAGCACTCGACGACACCGATCGGCATACTGTAGCTTCTGGCGGCGGAAGCCTGAACAACAACCGGCTTGTCGCACAGACACCGCCTCCAGTTACTTTCGGGACCCCAAAGATATACACATACAAGATCGTTATTTTGAATAGAGATCAAATCTAGTGGCAGCATGGGAAGAAAAACTATATAGGTTATAATAATTTTTTTAAATTATAAATAGGGGTATCTAATAAATACCACCATGCTTGAAATAGTAGCCAAAACCTAAACCTAAAACGACATCAAGTTTTCAATGCAGAACAATTTTTACTAGTTTATTTGTCGTTTGCCTTTCACCTTGTGTGTGTGTGTGTGTGTGTGTGTGTGTGTGTGTGTGTACATGCAAACATACATATATATACATGCATACGTACATACATGCATACGTACATACATGCATACGTACATACATGCATACGTACATACGTACATACAGTGTCGCCTTTGATCATATTCTTCAAAAGACTAAAAATTCTTCTTATATTACATTAAACATACATTCATATAATATACCTTTATTTTTGCTTTTTAATACAACATTATACGATTAAGAGACTATGTAATCCCCATAATCCGCAGTAATTCATTATAATGTTAAACACGTTTAATCACATGACTATCGGGTGAAAGGAAGAAAATGTGAAAATCTTCCTTCATTTTAAAATTTCTCGATATTTTGTAGTTGCAAATTTCACTGTTGCCTTTTATTCTTCGATTTCGTATTTTAACTCTTCGTAATAAAATGGTTCGTTACTACAATGTTTTGGAAATGTATCTATAATGATAACAATAAATTGTGATATAATAAGATTCCTGTCTTAAAATATTTATTTCTTGGCAAGAGCCAATACATTGTTGTACATTTTCCTATTATCTTCTTTTATCTTTTGTCGGATTCAATCATTCAACTACGGCCGTGGTGGGGCAGGCACGGAAGGAATTTAATCGAACGAATCGACCACAGTAAAATTTTATAAAGCCTGGTAATTATATTATCGATTTCTTTTTCCAAAACCGATACTTTATGGAGACGTGAACACACCAACACCGACTGCCAAGCACTACTCCGGGAAAAGACAAACACTCATACATGTGTGTATATATATACACAATTGGCTTGGTTTTGCTTGCGTCTACCAAATCCACTCATAAGGTTTTGGTAAGCTCGAAGTTGTACAAGAAAGTTGCCCAAGATATCACGCTGTGTGACTGAGCTCTAAACCATGTGGTTGGGAAGGAAGATTCTTACCACACGGCGACGTCTGTGCCTATAAACTAAATATTAATTAATTCTGCTCTATCAAATTTTACAAATTAATTTCGTCGATTTTCTCTCATTCATTTTCGGTGCCGGTGTAGTATGTGATCTACATGACATTGTGATCTATAGCGACTTAAATCTAGATTAGCTTGTGATCTACATTCAAAATTTTGTTATAAATTTTCAAATTATTCCTCCACATTTGCTGCATGGATCAATATCTCTATATTCATCAAGGAGTTCATAACGTCGGAGAAATTCTATTGCAGCTTCTTTATCTCGAATAACCTGTGTGTAAAATTCTTTTGCTCTCATCAAGAATTCTTTTAATGGGCTCAGGACTAAAAGTGTTTAAATCATAACAGTTTTTTTCTTTATATATTAATTCAACCGGAAATCGGTTAAATTGATGAATTTTAAATGATCAAAAAGTCGGTGTAGATTACACCAACACCTCACTTTCTATCACAGACAACAACCGACTGATAAACTACATTTTCATTTTTATATTTTCTCTCAGTCCTTTTTTTTTTTGGAGGTGGGGGGATATTTACCATTTCCATATCTCCCTCTGACTTAAGCAATGATTTTAATATCTGAAGAATGTCCAAACTTAAAAGTTTCTCAAAGAGAAGTAACACGTAATATCACTCGTCAAAGCTTTGTTCCGGTTGACTCGTAGAACATAATAGATTGCGAAAATCTTTTAGAGAGTCCTGTTATATAAATGTGTCCGAGCATTGAGAAGGATAATGAGATATAATCAGGATGTTATCAACACGCAAAGATGAGGAAAGTAACAAGTTATGATCATATACGCGCGCGCACAATATATGAATGCAGAAATAAAAGGATTAGAGTAAGGGACATAACTCTTGTTGCATCCCTTCTGTAAATCTGTTTCTATTACCTTCTGAGAGATGATGAATAACAATGTATTCCGATTGAAAGGAAGACCAGAAGTGACGTCAATGAAACAGAAATTTTTTTTCCAGTTCACCCTCGACACTTAATGACTGTGATAAAAGAATAACATGGATAGATTATAGGAAAGCCTATGATATGATCCCACACACATGGATAAGTGAACGTTTGAGTATATTTCGTGTAGCAGAGAACGTATGGGAATTAATTAGATTTAGTATGAAGAATTCGAAATTAGATCTCTACTCAGGTGATACATTCTTAGGTACAGTTAATATGAAAAGAGGAATTTTCCAGAGTGACTCGTTGTCCCATTTAAAGCAATGACGCATCACATAGCAGCAGGGCACTCGACGACGCCCGTCGGCATACTGATGCCTGGTGCTGGCGTCATGTAGATTCTGGCAGCCGAAGCCTGAACTACAACTTGACCCACAAACAGCATCTCCGGTTACATTCGGCTACCCCTTCGTACATACATACATACATACATACATACGTCTTCAAGTGTCCCCTTTGATCATATTATTCTTCAGAAGACTAAATTTTCTATTTATATTACATTAACCAAATTTTCATATAACATACGTTTATTTTAGCTTATTAAATCAAAAGTATGCGACAAAGAGACTATATAATCCGCATAATCCGCAATAATGCTTTATAATTTGAAACACAACTAAATGCATGACAATCGGGTGAAGCGAAGGAAATGTGAAAATCTTGCTTCGTTTTGAAATTTGTCCATTTTCTATACTTTCAAATTTCACTGTTGCCGTTTTATTTATTAATATATTTTAACTTTTCTTCATGAAATGGTTTCTTGCTACAATGTTTAGGAAATGAATCTATAAATGATAATAATAAATTGAGATATAATAAATTTCTGTCCTAAAATATTTATTTCTTCAGAAGAGCCAAGTTATTTAGTACAAATTTCCAATTATTATCTTTTATTTACTGGATTCAATCATTACACACCAAAAGGTCGGTGTAGATGACAAACTATACCATTTCAACTAATGTTGATTGCATAATAAATCGGCACCTCACTTTCTACCATACACAACAACCGACTGGTAAATTATATTGTTATTTTTATTTTCTCCCTCAGTACCACTATTTATTTTTCGGAGATTTACCATTTCCATATCTCACTCGGACGTAAGCAGTGAGTGGAATATCTGAAGAATGTCTCAACTTCATAGTTACTCAGGGAGAATCAACACGTAATATCGCTCATCAAAGTTTTGCTCCGGTTCACTCATACAACATAAGAGAATCGTAAACGACATATGAATCACTAATGATCTTATAAAAGGAAATGATTGCTTTCGACATATTTGTACAATGCGCAAGAAAATTTTGGGATTTTGATCCATGTAGTTGAAGGACAAAAGAATGAAAATAAGCGTTCCAGGCAAAATGATAAAATAAAGTTAGGTATCTCGAGTAGACAGGAAAAAAATGTAAATATTGAAGTAACACTTATTAAGTAATCTGCTTAATAACATTTGGAAATGAATCTATAAAAGATAATAATAAATTTAGATAAAATAAGTTTCTGTCTTAATATATTTATTTCTTCAGAAAAGCCGAGTTATACCTTTTCCATCGTTTACTGGATTCAATCATTAGAATGCGGTCATGTTGGGGCAGGAGTGGGAGGAATTTAGTCGAATGAATCGACCACAGTACAAGTTTTTAAAGCCTGGTACTTATACGGCCCATTTCTTTTTCCGAAACTGCTAATATACGGGGACATGAACACACCAACACCGACTGCCAAGCTCTAGCCAGGTGAAACACAAACATACAAATAAACGTGTTTTTGTGCGTATGTATGTATATATATATATATATATATATATATATATATATATATATATATATATATACAATCAGCTAACGTTTGCGTCCTTCTACCATATCTACTCATAAGCTGTAGTAGAAAGTTGCCCACGCTGTAGCACTCAACTCAAAATGATGTGGGTGAAACGAAAACGCCAACACTTACTGCAATGCACTGGACAGGCGAAACTCAAACACAGACATACATGTGTATGTGTTTGCTTATATATATATATATATATATATATATATATATATATACGCAAGCACACAATTGTCTTATTTTTGCTTTCGTCTAGCAAATCCAATCATAAGGTTTTCGTAACCCCAAAGCTGTAGAAGAAAGTTGGCCAAGATATCAGGCTGTGGCACTGAAGTCGAAACAGTGCTGTTGGGAAGCAAATTTCTTACCATGTTATTTTTATTTTGTCCCACAGAACCTTTATTTTTTTCGGAGATTTACCATTTCCACAGCTCACTCGGACGTAAGTAGTGAGTTGAATATCTGAAGATTGTCCCAACTTCATGGTTACTCAAAGAGAATCAACACGTAATATCGCTCGTCAAAGTTTTGCTCCGGTTCACTCATACAACAATATAAGAGATTGTGAAGATCTTTTAGAGAGTCTTGTAATATAATTGTGTCCGAGCATTGAGAAGGATAATGAAGTATAATCAGGATGTTATCAATATGCAAATCATGACAAAGATAGCAAGTGTATATCACAGACGAGCGCGTGCACAGGCATACAAACAGAAATAGAAGCAATAGAGTAAGGGATATAACTCTTATTACATCCCTTTTTCTTTAAATTTCCTTTACCCTATATTGGGAAGTAATAAACAAGGCTGGATTCCGGATAGGATTAAGACAAATGACATGTGACACAGGAATTTTTTTCTAATTCCCCCTCGACTCTCACGGAATGTCATAACAAGGCAAATGAAGGAGTCAGTGAGTCAGAAATTTACCGAAGATTATCTTTTTGATTGTTTCATTCATTGGAATGTGGCCATACTGGGGCACCGTCGTCAACAAGTTTTAGTCAAATGAATCGACCCCAGCATCTATTTTTTAAAACCTGGTAACTATTATATCGGTTGCTTTGCCGAACCGCTATGTTACGGGAACTTAAGTACATCAATTCCCGTTGTGAAGTACATACATACGTACATACATGCATAATACATACATACATACATACATACATACATACTTTTGGAGTGTTGATCCATGTAGTTGAAGGACAAAAGAATGAAACTAGGCATTCCAGGCAAAATGATAAAAGAAAGTTAGGTATCTCGAGTAGACAGAAAAACATTTAAATATTGAAATAACACTTATTAAGTAATCTGCTTAATAACACCTTCGTATTTCGTCTTATTTTTTTCGCGAATTAATTTTTTGATAGCAAAACATTTGTTTTGCATTTAATGATAAAGTTGTGAGAAAAACTTTGAAAGGCCAACAAATACAATCGCTTCCCAAGCGGACAATCTTAATGGGAAGGATTACAAAAGAAAATGAATCGACACCTAAATAATAATAACCCTTTCTACTATAAACACAAGGCCTGAGTTTGTCAGAAGGGGACAAGTGGATGACATTAACCGCAGGGTTTCACTCGTTCTCATTTAATAAAATCTGAAAGAATGGAAGGCAAAGTAGACCTCGGCAGAATTTCAACTCAGAACGTAAAGACGGACGAAATGTCGCTAATCATTTCGCCCAGCATGCGAATGATTTTGCCAGATTGCCGCCCTGAAGATGAAAATGAAGATGATGATGATGATGATGATGATGATGATGATGGTGATGATGATGATGATGATGATGATGATGATGATGATGGTGATGGTGATGGTGATGGTGATGGTGGTGATGATGATGATGATGATGATATTTGATAAATATGGAGATCTGAGAATTGAGATCGTCGAGATGTGACAGCTACAAGATTCAAACATAAAGTTTGTCCCTGTTGTCATCCCAGCATTGGGTTCAATACCACCTCACCTGAAAAAACATTTGAAAACTCTAGAAATGCCCAACAACCAAAGCGTATTGCAAAATCCAGCGTTCCTTGGAATTGCATGCATATTGCGTAAAGTACTATGTCTGAGGTTTTTGTTGTGACTGGACAGAGAGCACAAACCCCCGGTACACACAACTTCTTCAATCAACATCATCACAATGCTGGATACTGTGCGTCTTCTTAAATAACAATGATGACAGCAGCAGTAGTAGTAGTAGTAGTAGTAGTAGTAGTAGTAGTAGTAGTAGTAGTAGTAGTAAAGGGCAAGATTTACAGCCAGAAGTAGAGAAAGAATTTGCAGGAAGAAGGCGAGAGGGACGCATGATCTATTTATACATAGACAAAGCAGTTCTGAATGAAGTAAAAAGCTAGATAGAAAAAATTAACAATAAGATTCATTGATTATAGGAAAACCTATGATATGATCCCACATACATGGATAGGTGAATGTTTGAGTATATTCCGTGTAGCAGAGAACGTATCAGAATTAATTAGATTTAGTATGAAGAATTGGAAAGTAGATCTCTACTCAGCTGACACACTCTTAGGAAAAGTTAATATCAAAAGAGCAATTTTCTAGGTGGACTCATTTTCCCCTATAATATTTGTCTTATGCTTTATATCCCTCAGTGTAACATTAAGGAAGGCAAAGGGAGGGTATCAGTTCAGTAGTAGTAAAGGAAAATTAACAAATTGATGTATATGGAAGATCTGAAGCTTTTTAGTAAAAATAGGAAAGAGATAGGTTTTTAATAGAGACTGTAAGAATCTTCAGCAAATACAGAGGCATGGAATTTGGCATGGATAAATATGCAATATTAGTCACGAGAAGTGGGCAAGTAGTCCACAGTAGAATCCTTAACGTTTGTTATTCTCTTTAACAATTATGTATGTATGTATGAATGAATGTATGTACGTAAGTGTCTATGTATACACACACACACACACACACACACACACACACACACACACACACACACATATATATATATATATATATATATATATATATAACTATATATATATATATATATACATATTCAATTATATTATATATATTTTTATTGGATGAATGTGAGTTCCATTCTAACTTCTAACCTTTTCCATTATGTAAATATGAATGAATTTTTTGAAATTAGTTTAATAACATAAATTATACACTGATCATATATATATATATATATATATATATATATATATATATATAGGTAAATTGAAATTTAAAGGTAATACTTGACAATTGTAAGCACCTGTGCATTCCAGCTAGTGGTTGCGGTGAAAGAATAAATTGTAAATCCAAAAAATAACAACAAAACTACAAAGGATTCCGCGGTACACGTGTTTCAAGCTTTACATGTGTATAATATAATATGTGTATAATTTACAATGTAAAGCTCTCCTCAGCCGCAAAATTATTTCTCTCCCAAGAAATTATACCACCTCGGCGTTGAACTAGGAAGAAAGGTGTGATGTAGGAAGTGAAGATCCTTTCGGTATTCTGTATAGTACTATACCTCGTATAATTCTCCACTCAGACATAATCTCTCCGGTCCTCCGAAAACCTTCCATATCTTGCCACGATTCAGTGTGTAGTGTTAAGTTGGTGGTTAAGAACAATACAATACAATAAAAAGACATACACAGATATTCATGTAAAAAAGTAAGAATAAACTTAAAATAAAAATAAAACTTAAAATAAAATAAAATAAAAAATAAAGGGAGTCATATCGGTGGGGCGGGTAATCTAGGAAGTAATAAGAGAAAGTCTGGATAGTCAAGTAAGCTACATCTAATCTATTTAGATGGGTTGGTGAAGGGTGGTGAGGAACAATCTAAATGTAGAAGAAGAAGATAAAGTGATAAATAGAATAGATACAGAGATCTTAAAGGTCGTAAGGGATCGATATGTATGAGCTGTGTCTGTCTATCTCAGTGGTGGGTCGTAAATAAGAAGTGTCATGCCAGAATAGACTTGGAACATGAAACATGATATTCTTGTAGTGAGTGGTCAGTGGTCAACCTAAGCGAATTACAACTTAAGTGTACTAACCTATCTACATATCCTTATCTAGATGAAGAAGGGTGAAGGAAGTGGAACGGGTAATTATAACATAGAAGACCTTAAAGAATTCATCAATAAACATGATGATATGGATATGTAGATAGGTTAGTACACTTAAGTTGTAATTCGCTTAGGTTGACCACTGACCACTCACCACAAGAATATCATGTTTCATGTTTCATATTCCAAGTCTATTCTGGCATGACACTTCTTATTTACGACCCACCACTGATATAGACAGACACAGCTCATACATATCTATCCCTTACGACCTTTAAGATCTCTGTATCTATTCTATTTATTTTACAATTTTTATATATATATATATATATATATATATATATATATATATATATATATATATACAACGAGCTTCTTTCAGGTCCCGTCTATCAAATCCACTCAGAAGGCTTTAGTCTGCTCAAGGTTATGCGTGAAGGCACTTGCCTAAAGTGCTAAGCAATGCTTCTAACCACACAGCCACGCCTGTCCCTCAATATATACAAAACAAACCGGAATAATCACCCTTCACCAACCCATCTAAATAGCTTAGATGTAGCTTACTTGACTATCCAGACTTTCTCTTATTACTTCCTAGATTACCCGCCCCACCGATATGACTCACTTTATTTTTTATTTTTTTTATTTTATTTTATTTTATTTTAAGTTTTATTTTTATTTTAAGTTTATTCTTACTTTTTTACATGAATATCTGTGTATGTCTTTTTATTGTATTGTATTTTTCTTAACCACCAACTTAACACTACACACTGAATCGTGGCAAGATATGGAAGGTTTTCGGAGGACCGGAGAGATTATGTCTGAGTGGAGAATTATACGAGGTATAGTACTATACAGAATACCGAAAGGATCTTCACTTCCTACATCACACCTTTCTTCCTACTTCAACGCCGAGGTGGTATAATTTTCTGGGAGAGAAATAATTTTGCGGCTGAGGAGAGCTTTACATTGTAAATTATACACATATTATATTATACACATGTAAAGCTTGAAACACGTGTACCGCGGAATCCTTTGTAGTTTTGTTGTTATTTTTCGGATTTACAATTTATATATATGTATATATATATATATATATATTTATATATATATATATATATATACAATGAGCTTCTTTCAGGTCCCGTCTATCAAATCCACTCAGAAGGCTTTAGTCTGCTCAAGGCTATGCGTGAAGGCACTTGCCTAGAGTGTTAAGCAATGCTTCTAACCCCACAGCCACGACTGTCCCTCAATATATACAAAACAAACCGGTATAATCACCTTCAAAGTTTTCTCTATTTGAAAGCATCTGTCCTGACGAGTTTTCCACTTTTCGAAGCAGTCCTACAACTCTTCTGAAAGATACCATTTCGCGCCTCCATCGTTTTTTCGTCGCTTCTTCAACATCTGCATATTTCGTAGCACCAGCCTTCGTTAACAGTGATGACCTTCGAAAATGAAATGATTCAAATCAATATCCAATTACTCATTCAATTTACGACACACATTCGGTCGCGAAAACGTTCGATCTTCCGTGAATAAAAGAGGCGCAAATTTTGATGCAACACATTTTATTCGCAATTCTTCGCTCAAAATTAGTTGACAAGTGTTCATGGACACACCACTCATATAAAAAAGTTCGTCACTTATTCAGTGATTGCCCACCAAGAGCAGTTCATGAATTATCACGATGTTTTCATTCGTTCGGGAGGTCTACGAATGCCCTGAACGAGGTTGATATTCGGGCGACATGTCACCATTGCTACAGCATGAAAACCACTGCTAAACCTTTGTTTTCCTCAGGTCAGTATCCTTGTAACCTGTCAGAAGCATGACAACTCTTTCTGCTGCCGTTTTCCTCACCAGAAAATAGAACTACACGGAAACGTGCTGTTCCTTCTTTTCAGAAAACGCAAAACTCTACGAACAAAGGAGAAGCACAGTAGGGCAAACACGCACCACATGGCGGTAGGGCAGGGCTCGGAAACGCCGGTCGGCATACTGAATTCAGATGGTCGTGTCATGGAGCTTCTAGGGGCGGAAACCTGAACTACAATGGGCTTGTCCTACAGACAACTGACTACTACAACTGGTTTGTCCCACACACATCGTCTCCAAACTTTCATATAACATACCATTATTTTTGCTTATTGGTACAAAATTATGTGACTAAGGGACTATATAATCCGCAATAATGCATTATAACTTTAAACACGGCTAACGGCGTGACAATCGGGTGAAACGAAGAAAATGTGATAATCTTCCTTCGTTTTTAAATCTCTCGATATTTTCTAGTTGCAAATACAAATGTAGTTTTCCGACTGGTAAACTACATTTTTATTTTTATTGTTGCCGTCATTACTTCTGTTTTCTTTTTTTGTTTGTTTCTTGTTTTTCGGATACTTACCATTTCCAAATCTCCTTCGGACTTAAGCAGTGAGCTGAATATCTGAAGAATGTCCAAACTTCAAAGTTACTCAAAGAGAATCAACACGTAATATCGCTCGTCAAAGTTCTGCTCTGATTCACTCATACAACAACATAAGAGATTGTTAAGTTCTTTTAGAGACTCTTGTTGTATAAATGTGTCCGAGCATTGAGAAAGATAATAAGATATAATCAAGATGTCATCAATATGCGCAAATGATGACGAAAATAGCATGTCTAGATCAGAAACACGCGCAAAGATACATACCTTCCGGTTATATAAGGATTAGCGTAAGGGATATACCTCTTGTTACATCCCTTTATCTTTAATTTTGTTTTGATTCTATTCTGAGACGATAAACAACGACGGATTCCGATTGAAATAAAGGCCAGAAGTGACTCTTAGTGAATGTCATAACAAAGGAACGACTCATTGAGTCAGAAAAACTATATTTTTAATTCATTCAATCAATGGACTGGGGCCATACTGGGGCACCGTCGTCAACAAGTTTTAGCCGAATGAATCGACACAGGTACCTATTTTCTAAAACCTGGTAACTATTATATCTGTTGTTTTGCCGAACCGCCAAGTTACAGGAACGTAACTATAAACATCCCAATTGTGAAGAGATGTTAAAGTCGGAAATGGACATATAAACATACATACATACATACAAAAATACGTACGTACATATACATGCATGTATGTATGTATGTATGCATGAATGTATGTGTTTATGTATGTATGTATGTATGTTTGTATGTATTCTTTTATACCTTTATTCGTTCTAGTCGTTTCACTGCAGCCAAACTGAAGTACGGTCTTCAAGGGCCTAACTCGAATAAATCGACCCAGTATTTCTTCTATAGGCGTCTTTTGTCGAACCGCTAAGTTACGAGGAGGTAAACAAACCAACACTAGTTGTCACACATGATGGCGGACAAACACAGGCACAAAGAAACACACACATACGCGCACACAGACACGCACACATATACACACACGTGCACAGCCATACACACACACACACACACACACACACACACACACACGACTGGCGTCTTCCAGTGTCTGTTTACCAAATCCATTCATAAGGCTTTGGTCGGCCTGAGGTTATAGTAGAAAACACTTGAGCTAAGGTGCCGCGCAGTGGGACTGAACATGGAACCATGTAGTTTGGAAGCAATCTTCTTACCAAAAAATGGAAAGAAAGTAGAGATCGCTCCACAGTATGTTTGCATTCATAAAAAAACTCACGCATAATCTTTCGATAATCTTTCGCTTTAAGAATCCATAAAGTGTAGAAAACGAATTCGCTCTAATTAAAATCCTGCAATGAAATTGAACGGATATATTTTCCTCGTCCTCAAGTATATCTGGAAATTTTTGGCGTCTTTGAAACTTTCGGACGGTAAACGCCTCTGAAAATCGTAAACGGCATAAGAAACACTGATGATCTCTTAAAAAGAAATGATTTCTTTCGACATATTTTACAATGCTTAAGACATTTTGGGGGTTTTGATCGATGTAGCTGAAGGACACAAGGATGAAACTAATCATTCCAGGCAAAAGGATAAAACAAATTTAGGTATACCGAGTAGACAGAACGAATATGTAAATATTTAAATGTCACTTATTAAGTAATCTGCTTAAAAACACCTTATTTTTTTTAATGAATTAATTTTTTTATATAAAAACTTTGGTTTCGACTTTGAAGATGTAGTGGTCAAAGAAACTTTGAAAAGCCAACAAATACAATCGCTTGCGTAGGAGACAATCTTAATGGGAAGAATTACAAAAAATGAATGAATCGACACTTAATAATAATAATCCTTTCTATTATAAATACGAGGCCTGAGTTTGTGAGGAGGGGACAAGTCGATGACAGTGACCGATGTGTTTCGCTTGTACTCATTTAATCGACTCTGGAAGAAGGGAAGACAAACTACACCGCGGCAGAATTTGAATACATAACGTAAAGATGGACGAAATGCTGCTAATCATTTCGCCTAACGTGCGAATGTTTTGCTAGATCTCCCCCTTAATAATAATAATAATAATAATAATAATAATAATAATAATAATAATAATAATAATAATAATAATAATAATAATAATAACAGCATACACCGGAAAATGTAATGAACGAAAAGGAGAAGGTAAAAAGCCTCTGGGTCATTGATTTTCAGACAGACAAGTAGTCAGCGCATCGTAGGCCGAATATAATATTCTTTAAGAAGGACAAGCAAGAGGGACAAATAATCGATGTGGCCGTCACAGAAGATTAACATATTACCATGAAAAAAAAGAAAAGGTTTATAAATATTGAGATCTGAGAAATGAGATCTTCGAGATGTGACAGCTACAAGAATCAAGCATAAAGTTTGTCCCTGTTGTCATCGGAGCATTGGGTTCAATACCAACTAACCTGATAAAAATTCTGAAAACTTTAGAAATACCCTACAATCAAGGCGTATTGCAAAAACCGGCATTACTTGGAATTGTATGCATACTACGTAAAGGAGTGTGTCTGAGGTTCTTGTTATGCCTTGACAGATGGTACAAACCCCCGGTACACACAACTCCTTCAATCAACAACATCACGTGTTTCAATACTGTGGGACGTCTTCTATAATGACGACAGCAGCAACAGCAGCAACAGCAGCACCGGTAGTAGTAGTAGTAGTAGTAGTAGTAGTAGTAGTAGTAGTAGTAGCAGTAGCAGTAGCAGTAGTAGTAGTAGTAGTAGTAGTAGTAGTAGTAGTAGTAGTAAGAGGAGGTGGAGTAGTAGTATAAGTAGTAGTAGTAGTAGTAGTAGTAGTAGTAGTAGCAGCAGCAGCAGTAGTAGTAGTAGTAGTAGTAGTAGTAGTAGTAGTAGTAAGAGGAGGTGGAGTAGTAGTATAAGTAGTAGTAGTAGTAGTAGTAGTAGTAGTAGTAAGAGGAGGTGGAGTAGTAGTATAAGTAGTAGTAGTAGTAGTAGTAGTAGTAGTAGTAGTAGTAGTAGTAGCAGCAGCAGCAGTAGTAGTAGTAGTAGTAGTAGTAGTAGTAGTAGTAGTAAGAGGAGGTGGAGTAGTAGTATAAGTAGTAGTAGTAGTAGTAGTAGTAGTAGTAGTAAGAGGAGGTGGAGTAGTAGTATAAGTAGTAGTAGTAGTAGTAGTAGTAGTAGTAGCAGCAGCAGCAGTAGTAGTAGTAGTAGTAGTAGTAGTAAGAGGAGGTGGAGTAGTAGTATAAGTAGTAGTAGTAGTAGTAGTAGTAGTAGTAGTAAGAGGAGGTGGAGTAGTAGTATAAGTAGTAGTAGTAGTAGTAGTAGTAGTAGTAGTAGTAGTAGTAGTAGTAGTAGTAGTAGTAAAGAGCCACTTGACAAGCAGAATTTACTGCCAGAAGAGAAAGGTTGCAGGAAGTTGGTGAGAGGGACGAATGATCTCTTTTACATAGACAAAGCAGTTCTGAATGAAGTAAAAGCTAGAAAGAGAAACCTAACAATAACATGGATAGATTATAGGAAAACCTATGATATGATCCCACACACATGGATAAGTGAACGTTTGAGTATATTTCGTGTAGCAGAGAACGTATGGGAATTAATTAGATTTAGTATGAAGAATTCGAAATTAGATCTCTACTCAGGTGATACCTTCTTAGGTACAGTTAATATGAAAAGAGGAATTTTCCAGAGTGACTCGTTGTCCCATTTAAAGCAATGACGCATCACATAGCAGCAGGGCACTCGACGACGCCCGTCGGCATACTGATGCCTGGTGCTGGCGTCATGTAGATTCTGGCAGCCGAAGCCTGAACTACAACTTGACCCACAAACAGCATCTCCGCTTACATTCGGCTACCCCTTCGTACATACATACATACATACATACATACATACGTCTTCAAGTGTCCCCTTTGATCATATTATTCTTCAGAAGACTAAATTTTCTATTTATATTACATTAACCAAATTTTCATATAACATACGTTTATTTTAGCTTATTAAATCAAAAGTATGCGACAAAGAGACTATATAATCCGCATAATCCGCAATAATGCTTTATAATTTGAAACACAACTAAATGCATGACAATCGGGTGAAGCGAAGGAAATGTGAAAATCTTGCTTCGTTTTGAAATTTGTCGATTTTCTATACTTTCAAATTTCACTGTTGCCGTTTAATTTATTAATATATTTTAACTTTTCTTCATGAAATGGTTTCTTGCTACAATGTTTAGGAAATGAATCTATAAATGATAATAATAAATTGAGATATAATAAATTTCTGTCCTAAAATATTTATTTCTTCAGAAGAGCCAAGTTATTTAGTACAAATTTCCAATTATTATCTTTTATTGTTAACTAGATTCAATCATTACACACCAAAAGGTCGGTGTAGATGACAAACTATACCATTTCAACTAATGTTGATTGCATAATAAACCGGCACCTCACTTTCTATCACACACAACAACCAACTGGTAAATTATATTGTTATTTTCATTTTCTCCCTGAGTACCACTATTTATTTTTCGGAGATTTACCATTTCCATATCTCACTCGGACGTAAGCAGTGAGTGGAATATCTGAAGAATGTCCCAACTTCATAGTTACTCAGGGAGAATCAACACGTAATATCGCTCATCAAAGTTTTGCTCCGGTACACTCATACAACATAAGAGAATCGTAAACGACATATGAATCACTAATGATCTTATAAAAGGAAATGATTGCTTTCGACATATTTGTACAATGCGCAAGAAAATTTTGGGATTTTGATCCATGTAGTTGAAGGACAAAAGAATGAAAATAAGCGTTCCAGGCAAAATGATAAAATAAAGTTAGGTATCTCGAGTAGACAGGAAAAAAATGTAAATATTGAAGTAACACTTATTAAGTAATCTGCTTAATAACATTTGGAAATGAATCTATAAAAGATAATAATAAATTTAGATAAAATAAGTTTCTGTCTTAATATATTCATTTCTTCAGAAGAGCCAAGTTATTTTTGTACACATTTCCTATTATTACCTTTTCCATCGTTTACTGGATTCAATCATTAGAATGCGGTCATGTTGGGGCAGGAGTGGGAGGAATTTAGTCGAATGAATCGACCACAGTACAAGTTTTTAAAGCCTGGTACTTATACGGTCCATTTCTTTTCCCGAAACTGCTAATATACAGGGACGTGAACACACCAGCACCGTCTGCCAAGCACTAGCCAGGTGAAACACAAACACACAAATAAATGTGTTTTTGTGCGTATGCATATTCATACGAATATATAAATATATATATATATATATATATATATATATATATATATATATATATATATATATATATATATATATATATATATATATATATACAATTAGCTAACGTTTGCGTCCGTCTACCATATCTACTCATAAGCTGTAGTAGAAAGTTGCCCACGCTGTAGCACTGAACTCAAAATGATGTGGGTGAAACGAAAACGCCAACACTTACTGCAATGCACTGGACAGGCGAAACTCAAACACAGACATACATGTGTATGTGTTTGCTTATATATATATATATATATATATATATATATATATATACGCAAGCACACAATTGGCTTATTTTTGCTTTCGTCTACCAAATCCAATCATAAGGTTTTCGTAACCCCAAAGCTGTAGAAGAAAGTTGACCAAGATATCAGGCTGTGGCACTGAACTCGAAACAGTGCTGTTGGGAAGCAAATTTCTTACCATGTTATTTTTATTTTCTCCCACAGAACCTTTATTTTTTTCGGAGATTCCCCATTTCCATATCTCACTCGGACGTAAGTAGTGAGTTCAATATCTGAAGAATGTCCCAACTTCATAGTTACTCAATGGGAATCGACACGTAATATCGCTCGTCAAAGTTTTGCTCCGGTTCACTCATACAACATAAGAGAATCGTAAACGACATATGAATCACTAATGATCTTATAAAAGGAAATGATTGCTTTCGACATATTTGTACAATGCGCAAGAAGCTTTTGGGATTTTGATCCATGTAGTTGAAGGACAAAAGAATGAAAATAAGCGTTCCAGCTAAAATGATAAAATAAAGTTAGGTATCTCGAGTAGACAGGAAAAAAATGTAAATATTGAAGTAACACTTATTAAGTAATCTGCTTAATAACATTTGGAAATGAATCTATAAAAGATAATAATAAATTTAGATAAAATAAATTTCTGTCTTAATATATTTATTTCTTCAGAAGAGCCAAGTTATTTTTGTACATATTTCCTATTTTTATCTTTTCCATCGTTTACTGGATTCAATCATTAGAATGCGGTCATGTTGGGGCAACAGTGGGAGGAATTTAGTCGAATGAATCGACCACAGAACAAGTTTTTAAAGCCTGCTACTTATACGGTCCATTTCTTTTTCCGAAACTGGTAATATAAGGGGACGTGAACACACCAACACTGACTGCCAAGCTCTAGCCAGGTGAAACACAAACATACAAATAAACGTGTTTTTGTGCGTATGTATGTGTATATATATATATATATATATATATATATATATATATATATATATATATATATATATATATATATATATATATACACACAATTAGCTTACTTTTGCGTCCGTCTACCATATCTACTCATAAGCTGTATTAGAAATTTGCCCACGCTGTAGCACTGAACTCAAAATGATGTGGGTGGAACGAAAGCGCCAACACTGACTGCCATGCACTAGACAGGGGAAACTCAAACAGAGACATACATGTGTATGTGTTTGTGTATATATAAGTATATATATATATATATATATATATATATATATATATATATATATATATATATATATATATATATATATATAGTGAGTTGAATATCTGAAGATTGTCCCAACTTCATGGTTACTCGAAGAGAATCAACACGTAATATCGCTCGTCAAGGTTTTGCTCCGGTTCACTCATACAACATTATAAGAGATTGTGAAGATCGTTTAGAGAGTCTTGTTATATAATTGTGTAGAGCATTGAGAAAGGTAATGAAGTATAATCTGGATGTTATCAATATGCAAATCATGACAAAAATAACAAGTGTATATCACAAACGAGCGCGTGCACAGGCATTCGAACAGAAATAGAAGCAATAGAGTAAGGGACATCACTCTTATTCCATCCCTTTTTCTTTAAATTTCCTTTACCCTATATTGGGAAGTAATAAACAAGGCTGGATTCCGGATAGGATTAAGACAAATGACATTTGTGACACAGGAATTTTTTTCTAATTCACCCTCGACTCTCACGGAATGTCATAACAAGGCAAATGAAGGAGTCAGTGAGTCAGAAATTTACCGGAGATTATCTTTTTCATTGTTTCATTCATTGGAATGTGGCCATACTGGGGCACCGTCGACAACAAGTTTTATTCAAATGAATCGACCCCAGCATCTATGATTTAAAACCTGGTAACTATTATATCGGTTGCCTTGCCGAACGGCTATGTTACGGGAACATATGTACACCAATACCCGTTGTGAAGCGATGGTGGAGCTAAACATACATGCATACATACATACATACATACATACATACATACATACATACATACATTCGTATGATGAGAAACTGATAAACAAAAAGTTAGGTGACTTGAGTAAATATTTAAATAACACTTATTAAGTAATCTACTTAATAACACCTTAGTATTTCGTTTTATTTTCATTTTTTTGATAGCAAAATTTTTGTTTTGCATTTAATGATAAAGTTGTCAGAAAAACTTTGAAAGGCCAACAAATACAATCGCTTCCAGAGCAGACAATCTTAATGAGAAGGGTTACAAAAAAGAAAAAGACTCAATCAACACTTAAATAATAATAAGCCTTTCTACTATAAACACAAGTTTGTCGGGGTGGGGGGGGACACATCGATGACATTGATCCCAATGTTTCACTCGTACTCATTTAATAAAATCTGAAAGAATGGAATCCAAGGTAGACTTCGGCAGTATTTGAACTCTGAACGTAAAGACGGACGAAATGTCGCTAATCATTCGTCTTACTTGGGGTCGATGAAAAAGGTGGTAGTGGTACCAATAATTGTCGGAACAATGGGTAAAATTATCGAGAGGGACATGGAACAAATAGGGGATGCAATAAGGGTGATAGCACTTGCAGAAAACTGCACTGCTTGAAACCGCTCGAATACTCCGCAAGGGGCTCGAAAAATAAGATGTGTTACCTTAGTTCACTGGTAGTGAACAGCGGACACCGTAGTGTGACACTAGTTCACTGGTAGTGCCACGGCAGACACCGTAGCGTTAGAAGCTGTGCAAAGGCAATGATAATAATAATAATAATAATAATAATAATAATAATAATAATAATAATAATAATAATAATAATCTAAAGCAAAATACAAAGACCTGGAAATAGAGATAACTCGAATGTGGAATTTAAAGACAGAAACAATTCCTATCATAGTAGGTGCCTTAGGTATAATAAAAATATATTCAGACAAATACATAACAAAAACACCTGGACTTACAAATATATATAACATACAGAAAATTGCACTACTGGGTACTACACACATTCTACGCAAAACACTTTCAATACAGTAAACAGAAGAGCACCACAGCAAACCACAGCACATACCCAAGGCGCACAGAGCTGCGCTCGGTAGTGAA
The DNA here is from genome assembly GCF_046866305.1 of Octopus bimaculoides. Taxonomy (NCBI): domain Eukaryota; kingdom Metazoa; phylum Mollusca; class Cephalopoda; order Octopoda; family Octopodidae; genus Octopus; species Octopus bimaculoides. The sequence goes on from NC_142956.1 coordinate 4,068,528, forward strand.
GTGAAAGCACGTTATAAAAATAAAACTACTGAACAATAATAATAATAATAATAATAATAATAATAATAATAATAATAATAATAATAATAATAATAATAATAATAATGACAGCGAAACGGGCTGATTACTACCTAGCTCAGATACCAGGAAACCCCAAAATGGCTGAAGTCCAAAAGATAGTGCTCATGGGAACTGCCCATATCCTACGTAAAATACTGTCTATGTGATCTCAAATTTTAAAGCAAACATAATTTTCTTATGTTTTCTTAAACATTCACTTGAACAAAACTGTACAAATCCAAATATATGGTACCCTAGGCATAACACCTACATGAACTTCTAACTTGTTGTCTCTTGAGGTCTCTGGGTGAGACTTGGATCCAACTTGTACAAATGCAAAACAAAAGTCAAACATAAAATAATAATAATAATAATAATAATAATAATAATAATAATAATAATAACAGAAAAAATTGCACTACTGGGCACTACACACATCCTACGAAAAACACTTTCAATACAGTAACCATAAGAGCATCACAGCAAACCACAGCACATACCCAAGACACACAGAGCTGCGCTCGGTAGTGAAGTGAAAGCACGTTATAAAAATAAAATTACTGAACAATAATAATAATAATAATAATAATAATAATAATAATAATAATAATAATAATAATAATAATGAATATTTTTATTATAATAATAATAAAAATAATAATAATAATAACAACAACAATATGCACCTGAAAAGGTAATGAACAACAATAGGAAGTCAAAGATCCTCTGGTCCTTTGAGTTTCACACAGACAACTTGTTACAGCATCGAAGGCCGGATATAATATTCTTTAGGAGCGACAAACAAAAGGGACAAACAAACGACATGGCAGTGACAGAGGATCAACGTATCACCATGAAAGAAACAGAAAAGAATTGATAAATATGGAGATCTGAGAATATGTGACAGATACAAGATTCAAACATAAAGTTTGTCCCTGTTGTCATCGGAGCATTGGGTTCAATACCACCTCACCTGAAAAAAACATCTGAAATCTCTAGAAATGCCCAACAACCAACGCGTATTGCAAAATCCAGCGTTCCTTGGAATTGCATGCATATTGCGTAACGTACTATGTCTGAGGTTTTTGTTGTGACTGGACAGAGAGCACAAACCCCCGGTACACACAACTTCTTCAATCAACATCATCACATCACAGTGTTGGATGCTCTGCGTCGACTTAAATAACAATAATCACAGCAGCTGCAGCAGCAGCGACCGTAGTAGTGGTAGTAGTAGTAGTAGTAGTAGTAGTAGTAGTAGTAGTAGTAGTAGTAGTAGTAGTAGTAGTAGTAGTAGTAGTAGTAGTAAAGGGCAAGATTTACAGCCAGAAGTAGAGAAAGAATTTGCAGGAAGAAGGCGAGAGGGACGCATGATCTATTTATACATAGACAAAGCAGTTCTGAATGAAGTAAAAGCTAGAAAGAAAAACCTAACAATAACATGGATAGATTATAGGAAAACCTATGATATGATCCCACACACATGGATAAGTGAATGTTTGAGTATATTCCGTGTAACAGAGAACGTATGGGAATAAATTAGATTTAGCATGAAGAATTGGAAAGTAGATCTCTACTTTCCTGCACTCTTAGGAAAAGTTAATATCAAAAGACGAATTTTCTAGGTGGACTCATTGTCCCCTATAATATTTGTCTTCTGCTTTATACCCCTCAGTTTAACATTAAGGAAGGCAAAGTGAGGGTGTCAGTTCAGTAGTAGTAAAGGAAAATTATCAAATTGATGTATATGGAAGATCTGAAGCTTTTTAGTAAAAATAGGAAAGAGATAGGTTTTTTAATCGAGATTGTAAGAATCTTCAGCAACTACAGAGGCATGGAATTTGGCATGGATAAATATGCAATATTAGTCATGAGAAGTGGGCAAGTAGTCCACAGTAGAATCCTTAATGTTTGTTATTATCTTTAACAATTATGTATGTATGTATGAATGAATGTATGTACGTATGTGTCTATATATATATATATACATGTATATATATATATATATATATATATATATATATATATATATATATATATTATATTACAATATATTCAACTATATTACGTATATTTTTATTGGATTGAGTTCCATTCTAATATCTAACCTTTTCCATTATGTAAATATGAATGAATTTTTTAAAATTAGTTTAATAACTTAAATTATACACTGATCATATATATATATATATGTATGTATGTATGTATGTATGTATGTATATATACAACGAGCTTCTTTCAATTTCCGTCTATCAAATCCACTCAGAAGGCTTTAGTCTGCTGGAGGCTATGCGTGAAGACACTTGCCTAAAGTACTAAACAATGCTTCTAACCACACAGCCACGCCTGTCCCTCAATATATACAAAACAAACCGGAATAATCACCTTCAAGGTTTTCTCTGTTTGAAAGCATCTGTCCTGACGAGTATTCCACTTTTCGAAGCAGTGCTAGAACTCTTGAGAAGGATACCATTTCGCGCCTCCATCGTTTTTTCGTCGCTTCTTCAACGTCTGCAAATTTCGTAGCACCAGCTTTCATTACCAGTGTTGACCTTCAAAAGAAAAATATTCAAATCAACTTCCAATCATTCATTCAATTTACGACACACATTCAGTCGTGGTAACGTTTGATCTTCCGTGAGCAAAAGAGGCGCAAATTTTAAGGCATCACATTTTATTCGCAATACCTCGCTCAAAATTAGTTGACAAGTTTTCATGGATACACCACTCATATCAACAAGTTCGTCACTTATTCATTGATTGTCCACCAAGAGCAGTTCATGAATTATCACGATGTTTTCATTCTTTCGGAAGGTCTACGGATGTCCTGAACGAGGTTGACTATCGGGCGACATGTCACCATTGCTATAGCATGAGAACCACTGCTGAACTTTTGTTTTAATTATAGCAGTGTCCTTGTATGCTGTCAGAAGTATTAACAACTCTTTCTGCTGCCGTTTTCGTCAGCGAAAAACAGAATTTCACGGAAGCATACTGTTCCTTCTTTTCAGAAAACGCGAAAATCTACGAAAAAGGGAGAAGCACAGTAGGGCAAACACGCACCACATGGCGGTAGGGCAGGGCTCGGAGACGCCAGTCGGCATACTGAATTCAGACGGTCGTGTCATGGAGCTTCTGGGGGCGGAAGCCTGAACTACGACGGGCTTGTCCTACAGACAACTGAATACTACATCTGGTTTGTCCCACAGACATCGTCTCCAAACTTTCATATAACATACCATTATTGTTGCTTATTAATACAAAATCATGCCACTAAGGGACTATATAATCCGCAATAATGCATTATAACTTTAAACACGGCTAACAGCGTGACAATCGGGTGAAACGAAGAAGATGTGATAATTTTCCTTCGTTTTAAAATCTCTCGATATTTTCTAGTTGCAAATACAAATGTAGTTTTCCGACTGGTAAACTACATTTTTATTTTTATTGTTGCCGTCAGTACTTCTGTTTTCTTTTTCTCATTCTTGTTTTTCGGATACTTACCATTTCCAAATCTCCTTCGGACTTAAGCATTGAGCTGAATACCTGAAGAATGTCCAAACTCCAATGTTACTCAAAGAGAATCATCACGTAATATCGCTCCTCAGAGTTTTCCTGTCATACAACATAAGAGATTGCGACGAACTTCTAGATTTCTTATTTGATTGTGTCCGAGTATTGAGAAGGATAATGAAATATAATCAAGATGTTATCAATACGGAAACCATGACGAAAATAGCAAGTCTAGATCACAAACACGCGCACAGATACATACCTTCCGGTAATATAAGAATTTTAGTAAGGGAGATCTCTCTTGTTAGATCCCTTTATCTTTAATTTTCTTTCCATTCCATTCTGGGACGATAAACAACGACGGATTCCCATTGAAATGAAGGCCAGAAGTTGAGTTAAAGAACCAGGAATTTCTTTTCCAATTCACCCTCGACTCTTAGTGAATGTCATAGCAAAGGAAAGAATCACTGAGTCAGAAAAACTATATTTTTAATTCATTCAATCAATGGACTGGGGCCATACTGGGGCACCGTCGTCAACAATTTTAGTTGAATGAATCGACACCGGCATCTATTTTCTAAAACCTGGTAATTATTATATCGGTTGCTTTGCCGAACCGCGAAGTTACGGGAACGTAACTATAAACAAACCTATTGTGAAGCGATGTTAAAGTCGGAAATAGACATACATACATACATACATACATACATACAAACATACATACGTACGTACGTATGCATGTATGTATGTATGTATGTATGTATGCATGCATGTATGTATGTATGTATGTATGTATGTATGTATGTATGTATGTATGTATTCTTTTATACCTTTATTCGTTCTAGTCGTTTCCCTGCAACCAAACTGAAGTACGGTCTTGAAGGGCTTAAGTCGAATAAACCGACCCTGGGACTTATTTCTTAAACCTAGTATTTCTTCTATCGGTGTCTTTTGTCGAACCGCTAAGTTACGGAGTGGTAAATAAACCAACACCGGTTGTCACACATGATGGCGAACAAACACAGGCACAAAACAACACACACATACACGCACTAGCACACACACACGGAAACATATAGACACACGCGCACAGTAATACACACACACACACACACACACACACACACGACTGGCTTCTTCCAGTGTTTGTTTACGAAATCCATTCATAAGGCTTTGGTCGGCCTGAGGTTATAGTAGAAGACACTTGAGCTAAGGTGCCGCGCCGTGGGACTGAACATGGAACCATGTAGTTTGGAAGCAATCTTCTTACCACCCTCGCATTCCTAATGGAAGCAACATTTGTGAACTTTCTCAGACATAAGTGTTTACGTACAAAAAATGGAAAGAATGTAGAGATCGCTCCACAGGATGTTTGCATTCATAAAAAAACTCACGCATAATCTTTCGCTTTAAGAATCCATAAAGTGGAGAAAACTAATTCAGTCTAATTGAAATTCTGCAATAATATTGAACGGATATTTTTTGCTCGTCCTCAAGTATATCTGGAAATATTTGGGGTCCTTGAAACCTTCGGACGGTAAACGCCTGGGAAAATCGTAAACGACATAAGAAACACTGATGATCTCATAAAAAGAAAGGATTTCTTTCGACATATTTTACAATGGTTAAGACATTTTGGGGGTTTTGATCCATGTAGTTGAAGGACACAAGAATGAAACTAATCATTCCAGGCAAAATGATAAAACAAATTTAGGTATCCCGAGTAGACAGAACGACCATGTAAATATTTAAATATCACTTATTAAGTGATTTGATTAATAACACCTTAGTCTTTCGTTTTTATTTAATTTAATGATTTAGTATTTTGATAGCAAAACTTTTGTTTCGACTTTAAAGATGTAGTGGTCAAAGAAACTTTGAAAGGCCAACAAATACAATCGCTTGCGTAGGAGACAATCTTAATGGGAAGGATTACAAAAATTAATCATAATAATCGTTTCTACTATAAAAACACAAGGCCTGAGTTTGTGAGGAGGGGACAAGTCGATGAGAATGACCCCAGAATTTCACTCGTAATCATTTAATCGACTCTGGAAGAAGGGAAGGCAAAGTATACCTCGGCAGAATTTGAACACAGAATTTGTTTTGTGTGATAGAAAGTGAGGTGCCAGTGTATTATGTGATCTACATTAGTTCAAATGGTATAGATTGCTGCTAATCAATTCGCCCAACGTGTGAAGGATTTTGCAAATTATATATATATATATACTAGCAGAGGCACCCGGCGTTGCTCGGGAATGAAATTGTTGCTTATATACTTGAAGAAAAAAAAGGCAAAATATTCTGTATAGCAATTTGAGGACATTCTGCAGATGGACTCTCAGATGAATGATGGCTGGGCGACTCTCATGAATGGGGAAAATTGAAGATGTGCCAAAAAGCCTTATTGGTACTTGGAAACTTTTACGAAAATTAAAATGGGGATCGTTGCCAGTGCCCCTGGACTGGCTCTTGTGCGGGTGGCACATAAAAGACACCATTTCGAGCGTGGCCGTTGCCAGTACCGCCTGACTGGCCTTCGTGCGGGTGACACGTAAAAGCACCCACTATACTTTCTGAGTGGTTGGCGTTAGGAAGGGCATCCAGCTGTAGAAACTCTGCCAAATTAGATGGGAGCCTGGTGTTGCCATCCGGTTTCACCAGTCCTCAGTCAAATCGTCCAACCCATGCTAGCATGGAAAGCGGACGTTAAACGATGATGATGATGATGATGATTAAATGAAAAAAATGATTTACGTGAATATCCTCAGAAGAGTAATTGAAATAAATAACGATTGTGGGGGACCCCTCCCACGCACGCACGCACGCGCGCACGCATACACACGTGTGTCTTTGTAAATATGTTTGTATACATTTATGTATGTGTGTGTTTGTAAGAGACAGAGTGTGAGTGAGAGAGAGAGAGGTTTGTTGTCATGTATACGTACATGCATAAATATACATACATCTTTGGATGTATGCATATGACAACAGAGCCCTTGACTCACTCACACTCTGTCTCTTACAAACACGCACGCGCGCGCATACACACGTGTGTCTTTGTAAATATGTTTGTATACATTTATGTATGTGTGTTTGTAAGAGACAGAGTGTGAGCGAGTCAACGGGTGTGTGTGTGCGTGTGTACGTGTGTGAGACAGAGTGAGAGAGCGGTGTGTATGTAGTATTTACTCTCTCTCTCTCTCTCTCTCATACACACGAACACACACACTCACACACAAACTGGAGTGAAGCTTTTTGCGGTTGTTACGTCAATACCGGAAGTTGACATTGGGGAACCTTTTTAAAGAAGTGAATCTTAAATATAAAGCAATATTATTTATTTTTAATTTAAAAAATCAAATGAAGAGCCTAAGATTTATCCGAGGTCATGCATTACAAGTATGGAAGCATTTGGTGAAGTCGATTTCACGTAAAAAGCGAATACACACACATCTCTGTTTTATATACAGTATAGATAAATTTATAAATGAAACATTCAAACACTGATATTTGAAGATGGATGTCACTACTGTTCATATCATCTGTGGATAAAATGTAAATTTGATGATATCACCAGTAGTGCATAGGTGGAACGCTGTTATAATAGCTTTAAGCAGCTATGAATTATAAATTAGCATGAAGCGTAATGATGCTTAATAAGCATATACCTGCTAGATATAAGAGCTAAGTCTTAAATTAATCCACCGTAGCGCACCAATATAACAGAGAAAAACAGTATGCGAGGGAAACAGAAAGAATTAAAATATTTAACAGCCCAAAATAAAATATTATGCAATTAGAGATATCCACAAACCAGGTTTTGGCTTTTGCGTATTTAACCCTGAGCCTCGTCAGTGTGGACTACCAGTTTAAATCCGTGACTGTCATGTTAGACTCTGACTGTGCAACTGGTTTTGTTTTGCGCCAAAAACAGAGCACATGGCGCATTAAAATTTTTTAATGAAGCATTCAAACTCTGAGATTTGAAGTTAGATGTCACTACTGTTCATATCACCTGTGGATAAATTCTAAATTTGATATCGCCAGTAGTGGCATGGGTGGAACGCAGTTATAATAGCTTTAAACAGCTATGAAATATAAATTTGCACGAAGCGTAATGATACCTAATAAACATCTACCTGCTAAAAATATATACACACACACACACACACACATATATATATATATATATATCTATATATATATATATATATATATATATATATATATATATATATATATATATATATATATATATATATATATATTTATATATATACATTTTTATTTTTATTGTTGCCGTCAATAACAATATTTAACAAAAACATCTTTAAAAGATTATTCCGGAGCATATTCACCATCTACTTCAATTACTGTTTCTCATTTGCTTGGCAGACCGTCATTTAAAGATGTGTTTGTTAAATATTGCTATTGTTTATTAAAATTTATTGAAAAAAACGCCGCAATAATTATGCACCAACCCAATATTTATAAAGTTGAAATACTGGTTCAAATTTGACACAAGTCCAACTGTTACTCCCACTTCACCCCCTTATTAAGTTGAAATATTAAAACATTAAAATAGTTTTTATAAGCAGGAAATATATTTCAAATATGGCAATTACATGTGTTCAAAATATATTAATTTATGTTTCCTATTGTCAGAGTTTAACTTAATTCTTATCTAGCAACTCTAGCCATGACCTGCCCGGAAACACTCATTATCTAACATGTTTAGTTCATGTAGCAGTTTATAGTCTCCGTTGTTGGTTATAATTAAAGTTTATAATAATTCCAGACATTGTGAAATAATTGCCAGAATCCATGCATCTAATAAGTAATATTCAAGAAGAGAAAACATATTTAATGCATTCCACGTTAAAAGGTTAACATGTTAACATGGGATAAACATATATGTATATATGTGCGTATCTGTTCATGTGCATATGGTGATAAAAAGATATATGCTATCACGAAACTATTTTATATTCAAACAAAATTCTTTAATTACCAGAACTATTACATTTAAATTCAGGGTTAAATATTTGTTTCAAATGTTGGCACAAGGCCAGTAATTTCAGGGGACGAGGTAAGTCGATTAAGCTATCGCCTATTTTAACAGGATCACATGATCCTCGACTCCTTTTAGCAGAGAATTTTTCTCTTTATGCATTCGTGTTGGGTCTCGTGTTTTGGGGCTGCCTTCCTCCCACTCGCCACTCTCAAAGACCCAGGTTAAAAACAAAAGCAAGGGTTATAGGCAGGGGATTTCTCGCCCTGACAAACATATTACAAAAATGAAATTTAGAAAAAAAACAAAACAACCAATGAATTTAACGGCTATAAAACTGATTTACAAATTCTAAATCTCACTTGTGAATTGGAAATCCATGATAAACTGACTAAAATGTTGGATAATTAGAGGAACATTCTGTTGTGTCTGGGGAGAGTCATTCTCTTTTAGTGCCTTATAATTTGACAGACTCACCGGGGAAATTATAAGGCATTAAAAGAGAACGACTCACTCCAAACACAACAGAATATGCTTCAACACACAAACTCATATAAAGAATCTTGCAAACCAAATCCAAAAACGAAATAGAGGAACATTTTCTTTCGTTTAATCTCCATCATTTTACATAATTATAAACAAATTATAGTTTATATTATATTCTGGAAATGTAAATGAAAGAGAGAGTCAAAAACTATTGAAAAGGTTGCAAGACTCAACGAAAATTTTAGAAAAATAAAAAAGAAATAAGTGGAAATTTTACAGGTGAGTGTGTTAAATTATAAGGCACACACGTACTCACATAACGAATCTTGCAACCCAAATCCCAAAGCGAAATAAATGAAATGTTTTGTTGCAAGAGGTTTTAGCAGTTTCTAGTCTATAAAATATTGTATGAAATTAAAATAAAGTTCAATATAAAAGTATATATATGTTTGAAATGGTCGTAATGAGTGTTTAACGGTGTAAATGTGTTAACACAATAATATTTACCTCAATATTTAGGGTTCAATTTCAGCCTGAAGTCCTTCTAAAATCTTGCAAGTTCTGTTCGTTGAAACAGCAGAAAGAATTATGCGACTCTTCGATGGGTTATGTATAATGTAGCATACGGAAGTTTATAAATATGTGGGTGTTACTTTGATATATTTCTGTATATCTTTGTTTAAATGTCTGTGTGTGTTATCTTTGTTGTAGTGTCTGTTGGTGGATGTATATATTGCTGTGTGTATATGTTTGATCAAAGGGTGTGTGTGTGTTTGTTGCAGCGTGTATGTATGTCGCTGTTGTCCAGCATTCTTACACACCGTGTGAATATATCTTTCCCGTATCTCCCATTCTCGTCAACATTCATTCTTCATCTCAATGCCTACATCATCGACAATATTCTTTTCTACTCTAGATACCAAGGCTCGAAATTTTAGGGGATGGGGCCAGTCGATTAGATCGACTCCAGTACGCAACTGGTACTTAATTTATCGACCCCGAAAGGATGAAAGGTAAAGTCGACCTCGGCAGAGTTTGAACTCAGATCGTAAAGAAAGACGAAATACCACTAATCATTTCGCCCGGCGTGCTTACGTTTCCGCCAGCTCGCCGTATTACCACCACCACCACCACCACCACCATTCCACTTTTTCCCAAAAAGAGCTTTTTGTTTCTCAACTATTTTTTTCTTTTTGCAAAATTTCTTTACGTAGAAAAATACATTTGGAATGATTTAATGCACGTACCTATTTATACAAACACATATACACATTCACACATAGACACATACGTACATACATACAGACATATAAAACGGTGAATGCGTATATTAATATATATATGTACATATATATAATATAATATAAATAATATATAAATATATGCATATATCCATACATATACGTGCATACCTACATATGTACAAACAATAAACAATGCTTCAAGCAAACTACAATACTCTCCTATATATATATATATATATATATATATATATATATTGGTATATGTATATATATATATATATATATATATATATATATATATATATATATATATATATATATATATATATATATATATATACATATATATATATACAGAGAGTGGGAGAGAGAGAGAGAGAGAGAGAGAGAGAGAGAGAGAGAGAGAGAGAGAGAGAGAGAGAGCTAATGATATAGAAGTTTTAGTCAGAGTGTGGGAGAATGTGGGCTTGGAGAGAAGGCGAAGATGCAGTGTTTTATGTAGATGCTTCCTGAAGTGTCCTTCCATTCACAAATGAAAAACTATAAACTTTGAAGGACTTGCTTTCTGTTTCTAGAAAGATGTGAGAAAATATGTTGATCTCTTTCTTTTATAAATTCTTCTTAATTGTCCTTCAAATTTTTATATGACAAACATAGTGAATTGAAAGTCACACGGCTTCTGTTTCTAGAATGAAGAATACCGCATATGAGAAAAGAGTTTAGAAATGCTTCTTAATGTCCCTTTTAATTCTTTAATGGAAACAAATGCAAATTTGAGTGCAATTGGCTGTTATTTCTAGCATAATGTGAAATCATGTATAGGACAATTATTTTAATAAATGCTTCTTAAATTGTACTTCAATGCTTGCACTATTTAATTTCTTCAATTATAAACTACAAAGTATTTATGTAATTAGTCATTAGTTAAATAATTAATTATTCCAAATAAGCTGCACCAAAATTTAAAGCAGATAAGTTATTTGTTAGAAAGTAGCGTCTCTTAGAAATAAAAGGAGAGGGTAATATATAATGAGGTGGAGGAGGGAGGAAGGCAAATAGAGAGGGATACCTAGGGAAGGGGAGGGACACATTAATGTATGAGTTTGCAGAGAGGAAGAGAGAGAAACTGATATATATTACAAGTGAGGGAGGGGATGAGGTGAGCGATACAGCAAGGAAGGCGGGGTTTAAAATAAATATATAAGGAGGTGAGGAGAGAGCGGAGACAAAGAGGGAGAAGTCGATTGCTATGTTTTGAGAGAGATGAGAGAAAAAAGGAAAGAAAGGTGATGGATGCTATACGTGTTTAGTAAAGAAGGCAAGTGATCAGCGAAGACAGAAAGCATGAGAGGGAGGGGCACTGTAATATATAATGAGGCGGGACGAGAGAGACTGTTAGCTACAGAAAGAGAAGGCAGACGATAAATACATTTACTAATAGAGGAAGGGTAAGAGGGGCGGAGTCAGTCCACATTATATGAGGTGAGAGTGTGAGCGATAGAGAAAGACTGTTGTGTGTGAGAGAGCGTTTAATGAGAGAGGGAGAGAAGAGGTAAGGGATGCGGAATATATAATGAAGTGTGGGGAAGTACAGAGTCAGAGCAAGGATAATAACTCTTACTACATCCCTTTTTGCTTTAAACTGTCTTCCTTTCTGTTGTGTCTGATAAAATCTGTTTTATTGCGCTAACTGTACAGATTTCCTAATAGGATTTAAAATAACACATCGAAGTGTTTATAACACATTATCAATAAATATCCAACACTTTTCTACATCACTGACTCGTTTTTCGTTTGACATCTCACAATTTCGCTTTTTTACACTTTCGTTTCTTAGTCTTCAATTAGTTTCTAGGGAACACAAATTAAGGAAAAGTATTAAGTTAGCCTCTCTCAGTAACACACAACACACGCTTTCTGTCTCGCAACCCCCATCAACACATGCATACGTTTATGTCCATTTCCTCTCTCTTTCACTTTATGCTGCCTTCAAAGACTGTCAATTTTCACCTACGAAAATAAATTTTACTGAATTTACCGAACGCTGTAACTTAACAGTTGATTAAAAGTGACATTTCTCCGAGTTATATCGAAGGACCGTCTATATGTGTGTATGTAGTAGTTGAGAAATGTATAAGAATTATAAATGTATTATTATCAGCGGATTAAGAGAAATTCATGTACAGGACATTTAACCAGGTATCAACAGAAAGTAGGAATCACGTTCAATGCGCATGCGCATCTCCTCTAAAATATTTAAGGCAGTTAACTCTTCTTTTGCCGTTTACTATATTTATGTTTCTTTGAGCATTAATGTCTGACTGTATTGATTCATTCTACCGGATCTTGTTACACGTCGATGTTCACAGTGCTCTTCCAGTTCTTTCTTGATTGGGTCATTCTTTGCCATTGCCATCTTCGCCCAAATATTTCAACTGTCTTGATGTCTTCATCAAATCATTCTCGCAAAATAATGTCTTAACTAGACATGTTTCTATTGATATGAGAATGTAACTATATAAATGTGACACTTCATAAGAACGATAAGCATTATAACCTCCGTCTAAATTCGGGGGTTAATTTCGTAGGTTTTAACCACAGCAACAATTAATCCATTCGTTGTTGCTCTGGCCTTTAGGCTGTTATTTACAGTTGGTTGATCATTCTTGATGCCACGCTCTTTATTTGCCACCTACAGCATACAGAAATATGGTTGACTGTCAAAATTCCTTCTATATGAAACAAAGAATCACCAATCAATAAGTCTAAATTTATTCGTACATGGAAACAAATACAACAGTTGCTGATAACAGCTTCCCTGCTTTATATTTTACATCGCTCCATCTATATTTACATTCTTGAGATAACTTACAGCTGTGATATTTTTAATACAAATAATTTCTTACATAATATTGGCTATAAACACACTCACCAGTTGTTTGTGTCTATTTCACACCGATCAGCAGCCTTCTCAATTCTATCGTGAAATATATTTTTGGTGAATATAGTCAAACGTGAATAAGTCTCGAAAAAGGAAAAGAAATGGAATTTAGACAATCAACGACCAGTGAGTGTACCATTAGGCTTCAGAAATTACGACTTCACCCGATTTTTTTCAACCTCATGCAGAATATTCATATACGGTGTATGTAGAGTGTTATTGAAAATGAGGAAAGTTCATTTTCATTTTGTTTTTAATTGTTGGGAATTAATTAAGAAAAGACTTCTCAGAGATGACTCACAATATCACAGAAGAATTGTTGTATTAGCAATAAATACAGAAACTATAAAAAGAAATAATTGCAGGGTTTTGATCCTAAGTGTAAAGAGAAAAATTAAGATATATCTTTCACTCTTTTATTAAATAGTAACCGCTTACAACTATAATAATAATTACAACAAAATGAATTATAGAATTTTATTGTAGATTTAAGCAAGCTTTAACTCTAAACATTAATATTTGTTTAAATGTTTGCATATATATACAGGTATGAGATGTATTTGAGGCCTTATTTGGTAATCTCAGAAAACTGCTCTTATCTGACAAAAATCAAACACATATTAATAAAATCTTGTTCACAATTTCTCAATAAGCTTTCTTTTCAGATTGTTCTATGAATCCCCTTTACTCCCAAATTGCAGGCCTTTTGATTTTGATGTGTTTTTAACTGTGTGGCTGAACTATAAATACTACTATTGAACACATGGCGAGTTTGGTTATACAGTTTGAAGTAGCCAAAGAATTGATAGGTAAACCCTTGCATTTTCTAACTCAAAATATCTCAGCTATTTGAAAAGCAAACTATACTTTGTGTTCAAATGAAACATTTCCACCAGATGGATCTTTTTTTGTTTACCCCATAAAAGTATATGAAGGAGAAAAAACGTTATGCAGCTTTCAGTAATTAACAGTTGTAAATATACGTCTTGCAATTATAAAGATACTTCAATGACAACTTGTCAATACAAGGCAAACAGAAAATCCAGTCTATAATTGTTTTGTTTTTTAATCACCCATCTCTCCTAATTCATTTGATTCCTCATTGCTCATGGTTAGTGTTTCATATTTTTTTTTTATTATTGCCTTCTTTGTTAAAACTTTTTATTTCTGTTAAATGTTAATTACTTTCATAATACTCAATATAAAGAATGTGCTATTCAATTTAGATCAATATAAAATAGCTTGTCTTAATTTAATATTTTATTTAACTGGAAACCCATTCATATTTCATTTTAGCTCCAATATTTCAAGCTCTTTTCTTTTATTTTAGGCTTACTTCTTATCCTGTATTTTTCCAGGTTTATCAAATATGTAAGAATATTTTTATCCCTTCCTCGCATTTTTCATTCTAGTATACCTCATATTCACAATACCCAAACATATACATAGATATCTGCACATAAAGTATATACATATGTAGAAATACATTCAGAAATATACATATACATACACACACTCAGACATATTAAACACAAAATAGACTGCAGTTACTGCAGAGAAAACATTCTCACTTATGGTAAAAAAAAAACTGTGTAAAAGCATCATATCTGTCCAGTGCTGCCACATGTTGGGTTCCAAGACATCAATGTTTCTGTCTCTTGAGCCACCAAAAATGGAAAATACCAAAGGAGGACTATTCTGGACAGACGTAATCAAGGTGTGGCTGTAACTAAAATACATTCAGCGAGAGTAGACAGAATATAAATTATCTTTTACATACCATTTTTAAATCACTCTGGCACTCTAGTCAAATCCCTTACACACACACACACACACACACACACACACACACACACACACACACACACACACACACACACACACACACACACACACACACACACACACACACACACACACACACTCATATGCAGAGAGAGAGAGAGAAAGAGAGGTAACTATACAGTTTACCATTAGGAAGGTGAGAAATGAAAGAGATAGACAAATAGAGAGGCGTTTGCTGTTATCCCCACGGATTTTGAACCTTCAAAAGTAACTGAAAGGTAACTTCGAATATTGATGTATTTTTTCACACTGAATCCCAGTTTGTGATTAATTTATTCGGGAAACATTTTAGAAAATTGTTACAGAGGTTTAAAACTTGGTCATATTTCCTAATCAGAAAACACGATTTGTACGTGATAGCTGTGGAAGCAAACATTAGAAGACAAAGTTTAAAACAAATTGAATGAAATATGTGAGAGATAATATATACAGAGAGAGAGAGACAGACAGACAGAGAGAGAGAAACATTAAAAGTGTGGTAAATTAGTAGAGAGTGGCTGATGGTGACAGAGAGAGAGAGTAGATCTAAAAGTTGAGTTATTTCTTACAGAATATATATATTTTTTTATTGTTACCTACAGATGACTTCCCCTTCGAGATGATAATTGTCTTTTTTTTTATTATTATTATTTATGAATGATTTTGTTCAGGATGCAGATTTGTAAAGTGAAATTCATTTTTCTGGAAAAGTTTTTCATGGCTGTTTGATATAATCCATATAAAAGGCACATTGATATGATGCCTTTAAGGAACAAACAATTTACACATCACAAGTTCAGGGTCTGAAATTTTGTAAAGACAAACGTTGGTCCAGAGTGTGTTCAGGCTTAATTTCACAATATTTTATGTCATCTTTGAGAAAAAATCTTCTGGAGCTGTCTTATGACCATGGTGGAAGCTGAGGGTGGCTACTTTGAGTAAACTGCTGCCTCCCAGCCATAATCTAGTTGATATTTTGGGGTCTTTTAGTATACTTTTATTTTTGGATGGGATACTGCGGTTTGTGTTATTTTAATGCAAACTGTCAAATTTAAGCCAAACACCCTACATGTATAAAGCCACATGTTGTTAAATTCATCATAAATAGAATAAATGACACAAGAAATAGATCACAGGTGAACTGGCTTTTGTTTAGAATTATCAGCTAAAGAACTATTTCGAGTTGTTAATACATAAAGACTGAGTGTAGTTGTTGTCCATCATGTAAATATCTCTGATAAGACAGGATAAGAGAGAAACGTTACATCTGTAACATCCAGCAAGTAAAGAGACATCTTTATGTCTCTGACATTACTGAGACAAGACATGTTGCCTCTGTTACAGATGTCAAGTAAAAGAAAGAGAGCATTCTATTTACTGCTCCGTTTTTATAAAAATTTCTTAGCTAAGCTAGGTCAGAGTAACAAAAGATATTTTATAGGTTATCTAGGCTGAAATGAATTTAACCTCACATGTAGAAGAAGTGGATAAGTTTATCAAAGTGGAACAGAGTTGACAAAGGATAGTGAGAAATCTCCCAAACGCTTGTCAGTTTAATGAAAATCATCATAATTTGGATAAATCAAAACCTTTCTCTGCAAAGTTTAATTTAAAGAAAAACATTATTCAGAAACTAACAAGGAATCAGCCTGATGTGGGGCACTAAACTACACTTATGTCACACGTACTTCCTTTGTGCTTTTTTCTTTTTTGTATTTGGGGGTCATTTTTTCTGTATATATTTGACAACTTTACAATATTCCTGAGCATAAATAAAATTAATAATGTAAGTTATTGTATAATATATTTAATGAGTGAAGCATTTAAAATACAATAAACAGGAAATATGCTGTAATTACAGGATGCGTTATTCAATAAAGAATAATGTGTAGGGTTATGAGGAGGACAAGATTTGGTATAAGAGGTCCTTACACCATGGAAAGTAGATACATGAGTGGGAGGTGAATATTGGAAAGAAACAAAAAGTCTCAACTACAGAAACTAACCTTTTCCTTTCTCCCTCGTATGAATATCTTTGTGTTTTGTTAAGTTACTATATTGATAGAAGGATTTGCCACAAACGTCACGATGATACGGTCTCTCTCCTGTATGACTACGTTTGTGTGTAGTTAAGACACTATTTTGAGTGAATGATTTATCACAAATATCACAATGATACGGTTTCTCTCCTCTGTGAAAACGTATGTGTGCTGTCAAGTTATTACTTGCGGAGAATGATTTACCACAGATATCACAATGATATGGTTTCTCACCTGTATGAATACGTTTGTGGGAATTTAGGTTACATTTGAGAGAGAAGACCTTTTTACAGATGTCACAGTCACAAGACAATTTTCTTTTCTCTTTCATTTGTTCAGAGGAAATCAATTCTTTAAGCTTCTCTCTCTTTTCCATTATTTTCTTCTCAAATCCCAGTTAAAATTTTTGTTTTGTTTTATTCTTATACTTAATTCCGTACAAATACTTCTGCTGTTGTATTTCAATCCAGTGTTGCCTTTTTCTAGCAGCAATTACATAAATTTATCCAAGTTTCATCAGCACAGAAGCTCCTCTTCTTCACACTCCAGTCAGTGTTGTTCACAAACTTGGCTAATAGTATTATTTCAGAGCAAATGTTTCACAGGAATTCTACGACAGATTTGCAGAAACAATGTCCTACTTCTGTTTTGTATAATATTTTCTTTAAGTCTTCATTAAAATGGTGAATACTGAGGCCGTTTCTTCTGTTAAATCAATGGCATCTGATGTTCTGAAATTATATGGAAACAACAGTGTAAGATACAGAGGCTATGTCAAAAATACAGATTCATTTCTGTTGAGATAAACTGTAAGAATAAGTATTTAACAGCTGAATATTTTAATTTATTAAAATTTCCATCACAGAATCTTGTGTGAAGCTTACATATCCACACATATCCATACAGTGTACATACACACACAAGCATCTACATATATAGATGTGTGTATATGTATATGTCTATGTATTTACACATATGACCGAGTCTGTGCATGTGTGTATTTACTTGCTGCGTACATGGATCTGTTCCTGCCTGTCTGGCTATTTACATGTATATATATACACAGAGGCACAGGCGTGGCTGTGTGGTAAGAAGCATGCTTCCCAACCACACGATACTGGTTTCAGTACCATAGTGTGGCACCTTGGGCATGTGACTTCTACTATAGCCTCGTGCCAACCAAAGCTTTGTGAATGGATTTGGTAGACAGAAACTGAAAGAAGCCCATCATATCTATAATATTCAAGACGAAAGATGTGTATGTATGTGTGACTGACCATTAGTTTGATCTCACGTAAAATCAATGTTTTTCAGCGGATTTCGTGTATTCTTGGAAAATATATGAAATATGTTCCACAGAAGGTTCTACACTCTTTAGATTTGTCATTTATGGAGCAATGGGGCATCTAGGATCAGAAGGACAGAAACACCTTCTATAGAGGCTTTTGTGGACAAGGGTCGTAACAGTTTGCGAAGTAACGGTCAGAAATTTATTGTCTCCGTTATACTGGAAGAGGTGTGTGTGTGTGTGTGTGTGTGTATTGCCTCATTTTCAGAGAAACATCCCACAACACCCACAAACTCATACAATACATTGCAGATATTATTTATTTCTGTGGCTGGAAATGTACATTACATTTGATGTCAGCATAAAGTGAAAGTGAGAAAATTGACAGGGACGTGTGGATGCGTTGACGAGGGGTGTGAGACAGAAAGTGTGTTGTGTGTGTATGAGAGAGGAGAGAGAGAGAGAGAGAGAGAGAGAGAGAGAGAGAGAGAGAGAGAGAGAGAGAAGATATGTGTTGCTGTGTGTGTGAGAGAGAGAAAATCTTACATTTTTTTATTTGTTTTTCCTCGCATCTCTTTTGAATGAGTGTGAGTGATTCACAGAGAGAGAGAGTGTATCACTGTGTGTGTGTGCATGAGAAAGAGAGTGTATCACTGTGTGTGTATGTGTGTGTGAGAGATAGCAAGAGAGCGTAAATTTTATCTATGTACTTTTTCTCGAATCTTTTTGTAGTGTGTGTTTGACTGAAAGAGAGAGAGAAGGTGTCTTCTATGTGTGTGTGAGAGAGAGAGAGAGAGAGAGAGATAGTGTGTGTGTGTGTGTGTTTCATCGGATGTAATTCCTGAGTAGTTTCTCCTACATACTCTACGCCACATTCATCGCAACTAATCCAATAAATTACATTTATAGAGTTACAACGAAAATAAAACGTAGATTTTCCATTTCCAAACTTGGCAACGATGGACAGTGTAGAAGGAAGCTTCCACAGAAAGAAACAAGACACCAAACCCACACAAATTGCAGACACCTCTCTTCCATAGCTAGAAATAGTAGCCAAATCCCGCACGAATCAAGGACATTTCTCATTCATAAATAGAAATAGCAGCCAAATCCCGCACAAATCAAGGACATCTCTCTTCCATGAATAGAAATAGCAGCCAAATCCCGCATAAATCAAGGACATTTCTCATTCATAAATAGAAATAGCAGCCAAATCCCGCACGAATCAAGGACATTTCTCATTCATAAATAGAAATAGCAGCCAAATCCCGCACAAATCAAGGACATTTCTCATTCATAAAACCTAGAAAAGAAACGAAACATTTTGGCGCCAAAAGTCTCCAGAATTAAAAACAGAATATTTTCATTAATACTTACGGAAATGTCTCATAAAGGATCGTGTTGTTTATATATGTGTGTATATGGCAATTGAGAAACGTATTTTAAGAATTCTAAATGGATTTATTATTATCAGCTGATTAAAAGAAATTCATTGAAAGGACATTGAACCGGAAGTCAACATCAATCAGGAATCACGTTTCAATGCGCATGCGTATATTCCACGCCTGAAATATTTGAAACAGTAATGTCTAATTATCTCCCTTTACGTATTATTATATTCTATTCTATTTCAGGCGCAATGGCCCAGTGGTTAGGGCAGTGGACTCGCGGTCATAGGATCGCGGTTTCGATTCCAAGACCGGGCGTTGTGAGTGTTTATTGATCGAAAACACCTAAAGCTCCACGAGGCCCCCGGCAGGGGATGGTGGCGAACCCTGCTGTACTCTTTCACAACGACTTTCTCTCACTCTTTCTTCCTGTTTCTGTTGTGCCTGTCATTCAAAGGGTCAGCCTTGTCACACTCTGTGTCACGCTGAATATCTCCGAGAACTATGTTAAGGGTACACGTGTCTGTGGAGTGCTCAGCCACTTGCACGTTAATTTCATGAGCAGGCTGTTCCGTTGATCGGATCAAGTGGAACACTCCACGTCGTAAGCGACGGAGTGCCAGCAACAACAATTTTAGGCACAAGGCCCGAAATGTTGGAGGAGGGGATAGTATGCAACTGGTACTTAATTTATCGACCCCAAAAGGATGAAAGTCGATCTTTATGTATCGGAATATTGAGATCATTCAGTGTTTGTGTTGTCGTTTTCCAGATTTGCATTTCCAAAGGTATTCTTGGATAATTGTTGACAAGTTGTCTGTTGATTGTTAAATAATTGTTCCTTGCTTCACAGGCCGTTGCGAGGGAGGTGAGAGAGGATAAGTGATACATTAATATACATTGAGGTGGGAAGTTATAAAAAGAAAGAGAGAAGAGACAGAGAAGGCAAATGATATATATGTTTTGAAAGAGGGGGTAGATATGTTTAGGAGAGAGACAGAAAGAAAGTAAGAGACAGACAGATTGACAGAAAGAAAGGAAGACAGTAAGAAAGCTAGAGACAAAGAGATCATGATATATTCGTTTTGGTAAAAGTGGACGAGTTTAAGCTGAGATTGAAAGAGTGAGAAAGAGAGAGAGAGAGACAGGGGAAGAGAAATGTTTAATATTATAGCGAGGGGAGAGAGTGAGAAAGACGGAGCGAATGTGTTATATATATATATATAAGAATTGGATGAGATATGACGGCTCGGCCATCTCTCCCCAGTTCTTATATTAATCATTAAATCCAGAAATACAACAACACGAGGGATAACGGTAACAACAGATCAATAATTTATTCCAGGTTGGTGTAGAGCCGTTTTCGTTCCTGTGTGAACAGGCATGCCGCTGGGATACCAAAGAAGCTTTGACCACAGGTCGGGGGTCGAGTTGAGAGAGCCTGGAAGAACGTCTTGTCACGACAGCTGCTAGAGAGAAAAGAGATCGAACGCTATTGCTCTCTCTCCACCTGTTGCATTGCGCATGCGTGCTCGAGTACTTCCGCTGACGGCAAGTCCCTTGCACATGCGCAATGGCACTTCCCAAGATGGTGGCCACACGCGCCACTACATATATATATATATATTGAGGAGAGGGAGAGAAAGAAAGATCGAATCAAATGTATGTTGGAACAGATGCGTAAAGAGAGAAGGAAAGAGAGAGAGAGAGAAAGACAGAGCGTTTTGGCACATAACAAACAACAACAAGGAGAACAATTACAATCAAAACACAAAACAAATAGAAGACAACGTTTGGTGCCAACACCACCAAACCCACAAATGACCCAAGAAATATACAAAGAAATGCAATCTCGTCAAGAGTGTAGTGGCGCGAAATTATAGCCGCCATTGAGGAAGTACAATCTGCACATGCACAAGGGACTTCACCACCGGAAACCCCTCGAGTGCGCATGCGTAGTAAAACCAGTACTTAAAGAGTTACTTTCGTTTTATAACTCAGTTGAGTGAGAGACCTTCGACGTGAAAACACCTCGCTCCTCAACGAAGCACTCTTCACCACGATGCCATCGATGTGATAGCTGCTTGCTCCTCTGGCATGCATCAAGGAAGCTCTTTACCTTCCAATTCCGATGACAACTGAATCAGCGGCTGCTAAGCTGAATGACACAGGATTTGTAAAACCAAGCATCATCCAAGAATAAAACTTATTTTTATTATGTTGTTAATTGTTCTACTGTATCTTCATATATAATTATGTTGAAAGGTGATAGAGAGAGACTAATGTCTCTATTGCAATTATCAACCATTTACAAGAGCAACAAATCAACAAACAAAACCAAACGACATCACCATCAACACGAAGAAGAGAAACAACACCATCACAATTACCCCTGACACCGAAACCAACTAGAGAAACAACACCACCACCAACATCAAAAGATAGACCAACAGCAGCACCAAGAACAACAACCAAGAACAACAAATATCAATGAAGAAGAGACAAATATTAACCCTAATTCCCCAACAACACACACACACACACCACACAACACAACAACGTCTAAAAGTACACACATAGAACCAGATGCCTTGCCCTTACCGCCTTCTGATCCATCGGACTTTTCGTCTAACGATGACAGTCCAGTAGAATGGCAAATAGCCACAGGGGGTAAAAGAAAGAGATTTAAAAAAAAGACAAGATCAAACACAAGCAAAGCAGGGAGGTACACAACCCCTGAAAGCCCCTTACACAACCAAACCAGCACCAACACCACAAAAATGCATACACTGCTCTCTGCTATAAACACAAAAGACACAAAACTAATGAACAATATCGCATCTCACACAAACATCTGTGAAGATGACTTCAAAAATAACAATCACCCACGAACAACACCACCAGAACATATTAAAATAGTACACATGACACAGACACAGCACCACACACTCAAATCCCTCTCTCCAAATGCGGTAGGGAGAATTCCAAAAATTCCTATCCAAAAAATTATTTAAAGACCTCCTCCAAGACACTTCAAAGGAGGACGAATGTAAAACTTTTGAAATGAGTAAGTAACCTTCTTTCTCGTCTCTTTACTGTTTCGACAAAATTATGTTTAAATTAGGTTGTGTAAATGTACGTGGCTTGGCGTCAGCTTGGAAACAAGGCTATCTTCTGAATGACATCAAGTCACAGAACGTAGAAATCATAGCTATCAGTGAAACCAGACTCAGTAACCCGTGGGCCCTCAAGTCCATGTTTGGCGGACAATTCGACATTTATTTTTCTCCCTGTCTACCAAACATGGGTGGTGGTGGTACCGTAGTGCTTTTTCGGAAGGCTGAACCTAAAAGTAAGGCCAATATTCCTAGAACCGGAAGGTAGGCTGGTTGTCTTGGACGTCGATGGCAGAAATGTGTGTGCTTTCCGTCAGATGGCAGTGTATGCACAGTCCTTAACGGGTCGGGCAGATTTCTTTAGACGTCTAGAGGTTTTCCTGAGAACGTCTCGACCTTTACTGTTAGTAGGGGACTGGAACGCCATCTTGGACACGCATCTCGACTATGTGGGAATGGATAGGAGTAGAAGGGGATGTAAGCGCCTTAAAGACCTGCTCAGACGTTTCCATTTGTCTGACAGGTTCCGACTCGACCATCCAAATGCGCTACGGTGGACTTGGACAAACCGCGTCGGATCGGCGAGATCATATGTAGATAGAGTTCTATGTAGGACAGCGGATAGAGATAGTGTAGGATGTCCACAATTTAAAATAGTCAGCTACACAGATCACAAATTTGTGATGTGTACGCTCGACTGAGATAAGTCACATAGGCAGGGTCCCGATTACTGGAAACTGAACGTATCGCTCTTAGTGCAGCAGGTTTACAGGAACTGAATTAGCGAGTTAATTAAGAGGGCGTTAACAGGAGCCATTGTTAACAACACCTGGTGGTTTGCCCTAAAAATGGCAATTAAATCGGAATCGATTAGGTTTATCAAAGAATTAGCGATAGATCGAAATAGAGTAGAGGGAGACTTAGTTAAGAAACTAGAAGAAGCACTTACAACTGGCAGCGCAACCAACGTTGGCTGCGAGGATGGCCCTCTACCAACACCTCAACGCCAAACACGAAGGTTGCGTCGTCAGAGCTAAAATGCGTGCCTTATGGAACGAAGGGATCGAAGCTGCGCGAGAAGCCCGTCACTCTGCTCAACGCAGATTTGAAAATTTGAAAATTTTGGCCAAAGTAATAGCCGAGAGGCATGTGCTTGTCATCGATAAACTGGTCGACAAGGCGCAAACATGTGCCATGCCGGGCAGAAGCATCCATGACAACCTCCACCTCATGCGCTACATCTTGAACAGGGTAGTTGAGGATCCTGGCATGGGTGGGGCGCTGATCAATCTAAAGCTTTCGATAGGGTCGACCATCAATACCTGGCGGCTGGCTTTGGTCCCATCTTCCACGGTTGGATCGCTGCCCTGCATAGTAGCATCCAATCGGTAATTCAGGTAAACGGTCACCTGTGACAACCGGTCGACATCACGCGTTCGGTCCGTCAGGGATGTCCCCTGTCGGCGCTTCTGTTGTATTGACTCTCGAGCCACTACTGCGGAAGCTGGCGACACTGAGGGGCATCCCACGGGAGCTGGGTTGCGGGACGAGCGTGTCGGCATATGCGGACGATGTCACCATCATAGCGTCGAGCCAAAAGCACATCGAGATGCTAGGCGAGATACTAAAAGAATACGAAACGGTGACAGGAGCAAAAATTAACCCTGAAAAGTCAGTGGGTTTGCTACTCGGCACCTTGAGAAGTAAGCCCATACCGTCCATATACAATAGATGGCTTATTTTCTCATTGTCAATTTTATAACCATACCCAGAACTTAATTTCTTTATTGTTTTTAAAACTGGTACATGTTCTATCGGTTTCTATGAGGTGAACTGCTATGTTATGAGGATGTAAACACAGCAACACTGGTGGTCAAGCGGGGTGGATGGACAAACACAGACACGAAGACACACATACAAATATATATAATAATATTTTTGTTTATTATATAGGCAGTACTGTGACAACGTGAGACACTATATATATATATATATATATATATATATATATATATATATATATATATACATTATATTTAAATAACATATAATCAGACACAAAAACTGACATATGCAAATTTTAGAAATATATATAATGTATCACTCATTAAGATCTTAAAAAATATTAAAAATTACAGATACATAAATATATAAAAATATGATATGGGGAGAAAAACTACATTGAACTATAAAAATATATATTAACATCTTAAAAGGTATACATTGAAAACATTGTCCTACTTAAAGATTAAAGGTGTTAAGAAATATTAAAAAACTTAAAGTGAAAATCCTTGCAAGAAAGTGAATAAATGGATGTTTTAAGCATGGAGGTTGAAGTTCCCAATAATTAGATGTAGGTACTCCAGTTTAAATACTTAGGTGGTAATACTTCAACGGCCGTTTCAAGGGTATAGAAATCCATAGAAATGAAGGATATTCCTATAACTATTTTAGACATTGCAGCTTTCATCATGGAAAAACGTATTTAAATGCAGGAAAAAGTTTATATGTATATACATACAAACACACACACACGCACACTCACAAACACACACACACAAACACACACACAAAGACGCATACACATATACACACACAGATACGCCTATACACTTACACATACACTCATACACTTACACACACACACACATACACACAAACACATACACAAAGACGCATACACAAACATACACTTAGAAACGCACACACACACACACACAAATCCCTTCAACTGAGAAGAGTCAACTGTTGTCTTTTGCGAGCGAGAAACCTCAAATCTTGTTCGCTGCGAGTGAAAAGAGTCAAAAGCCTTCGAATTTTTGCAGATTTTCTCTTCGCAGTTATTCCCCTTTGTACGTATTAACATTACGAGTTTCTCAGTTCTCTCCCTCTATTATTTTTTTGGTTTCTTTTTTAATCAAAATGTTAGTTCCTTAATTTCTTCTGCAAATTTTAATCTCTTATAACTTGAGTTCTGTAGAAGAAAACAATTTCTCTGTAAAAACCATCCTTTTTGCAACTCATTATACCTTTGAAATTTCTCTCTACTTAAATGTCATTTTTATAATGTCTTTGTTATATTTAAGAACCACATTTCATGGTGTAATGATGAATATCTCGGAATCCCGTTCAGCTTATTTCTCCAGTTTTAGAATTTGATGATAAAGTCCCCATGAAAAATTCGTTTCCTGTATCTCTCGTGATGAATATGTTAAGAATAAATCCCTGTAAAGGGAAGAACGTTTTTAAAATCCTTCTATAAATTTGCTTCCGAAATTCATTTTCAGCAATGGGAGTCATAGCTTCCCAACTCTGTGGTCTTGGTTTCAATCCCACTGCATGGCACCCTGGACAAATGTCTTCTGATATAGCCTCGGGCTGAGCAAAACCTTGTGAGTGGAAGAGAGTCAGCCTCGATGAGATGGAGTTTGGTTTCGTGCCAGGGAGAAATACTAGTGAAGCTATTTACCTGTTCAGGCCACGATTTCGTGGATGGAAGCAACATTTATTTTTTTTGTGCTTGTGTCTGTGTCTGTCCCCCAACCATTTGAGAGCCTGTTTTGGTATATTTATGTACCTGCAACTGAGTGGTTCAGCGAAATAGACGGATAGAATAAGTTCCAGGAGGAACAAGAAAAATAAATTACCAATGGTGTCGATTCTATCGACTAAAATTCTTCAAAGTGCTGCCCCAGCATGGCCACAGCGAAATGACAGAATCAAGAAAAAGATTTAAAAACTGAGTGTGTGAGTCCGTGTATATATGCCTGCATGCGTGTGTGTGTGTGTTTGGGAACATGTCCATGTTTATACTGTGTAAATTCAAACACGACTCTACAAGCCACAACTTTTTAAAAAATAAGAGACAGAGACGGAGAGAAAAAAGGGAAAATGTCCCTTGCATTTGAAAACTATAGAAATAGTTTTTTGAAAAAACATTTCATTGAATTTTTCCACAATTTAATTGTTTTTGATACTTTACTCGAAGTTGAAAAAGTTGCAATGACTGAAATTCGTACTAAAATGTTCTTCATGATAAAATTATTTTAGCATTTTGTAACTTGTCTTATTTTCCTTATGTACGTAGTGAAACTACTATCGCCATTATATACAAAACCCTCTATCGCCATTATACACAAAGAAGCCATTTTCCCCGCTGTTATAAATATGACACACACGGGCGTAGTAGAAAACATCTCTTTCCTTGTCATCACATGACTAATTATTATTTGAAGCGGCAACTACTTCGTACCGTTCCCGCCAGAACGCAAACTGACCAACCGTAGCCCCTAATAAGGTCACGTGATAGAGTATTTTTCTGATGCCTTTGGGAGCCTACTTACAACTATAAATAGCCTAAATTCAGCGGCAAATTCGTCTCGGGTCAGTTCTCTTAGAGACTGTTCCGTGTACCACACAGAACAGCAGCAGCAGCCAGCGACAACAAGCACAGCTTCGTACGACACACAGCAGCAACACGACTCTGCGACTACTACCAGCATCGCCACCAACATCGCCAGTCAACACGACACTACGACTGCCGCTAGCGTCAACACACTTCAACTACGAACTACAAGATTCGCCACCAGCATCGCCAATATCGTCAACATGACTTATACGTACACCAGCTAACTTCTAACTCTGTGCGATTCAATTTCGCCACGATGGACAACAGACAAGAACCTAGCCTGCGACGAACAACTGTATACAAGAACCCGGCTTGGCATGGAAGCCCTAACATCACAACGAGTGATCGCCCTGCCACACACGCGCCTCAACTTCTTACATACAGAATGTTACTATTGTGTACTCAACAAACTAGCAAATGCTCACACGTGTTACTGACTCTTTTCTATCTGCTGTATCTCACGCATTCACATACATTTGTGCACACACTCTTTTGTATACACACTATTCTATTTACACGACGGCCTGTCCTTTATTATGTTTTCATTATGTCGCATACACACTCACACACAGACATACATATTAACGCAACAATAAATATTTCTGGTATCCATCTCTATACGGTTGTGTTCAATATCGTCTTCATTACTGACTATTTACGAAATCACTATGTTATCGTAGTATAACATATTCATATATCGCTTGATATAATTTTGTGTTCGACCGTGTGACGCGTTTAATAAAAGGAGCCCTGTTTTCCATTCGTCACCATTTCTCCTTTTGGCTTCGCTCGGTCGTTCTTACATGTATGTATATATATATATATTGTTGTTGGCACTCCGTCGCTTACGACGTCGAGGGTTCCAGTTGGTCTGATCAACGGAAATGAACATGCAAGTGGCTGAGCACTCCACAGACACGTGTGCCCTTAACGTAGTTCTCGGGGGATATTCAGCGTGACACAGTGTGACAAGGCTGACCCTTTGAATTACAGGCACAACAGAAACAGGAAGTAAGAGTGAGAGAAAGTTGTGGTGAAAGAGAACAGCAGGGTTCGCCACCATCCCCTGCCGGAGCCTCGTGGAGCTTTTAGGTGTTTTCGCTCAATAAACACTCACAACGCCCGGTCTAGGAATCGAAACCGCGAACCTATGACCGAGAGTCCGCTGCCCTAACCACTGGGCCATTGCGCATCTACATATATATATATATATATATACACACACACACATATATATATATATATAAACATACATATATATATATATATATATATATATATATATATATATACATATATACACAATATATGAATATATATGTGGAGGCGCAATGGCCCAGTGGTTAGGACAGCGGACTCGCGGTTTCGATTCCCAGACCGGGCGTTGTAAGTGTTTATTAAGCTCCACGAGGCTCTGGCAGGGGATGGTGGCGAACCCTGCTGTACTCTTTCACCACAACTTTCTCTCACTCTTACTTCCTGTTTCTGTTGTACCTGTAATTCAAAGGGTCAGCTTTGTCACACTGTGTCACGCTGAATATCCTCAGAACTACGTTAAGGGTACACGTGTCTGTGGAGTGCTCAGCCACTTGCACGTTAATTTCACGAGCAGGCTGTTTTGTTGATCGGATCAACTGAAAACCTCGACGTCGTAAGCGACGGAGTGCCAACAACAACATAAATATATATATACATACACACGCACACACACATATATACAATATTTATATATATATATATACAATATATATATATATATATATATATATATATATATATATATATATATATATATAAGTCAGTAAATAGTGGGGTTGTGTTAACCGCACGTGGAGAACTAATAGGAAAATGAAAAAAAGCCAGAATGCTGAACTGGAAGCATATTTTAATAAAGATTTTTTCTAACCGGTTTTCATTGCCAAGAAGCAAATTATCAAGAAGAAGGAGAATGAAAATGTTTTTTTTACAAAGAAGTACAAAATGAAGAAAATAATATCTAAAGCAATAATATATTTAAAAAATAATAAATATCCCCATACATTATATTGTCTTTGAGCTATTGAACTACAAAAGCTCAAAGACAATATAATGTATGGGGATATTTATTATTTTTTTTATATATTATTACTTTATATATTATTTTCTTCATTTTGTACTTCTTTGTAAAAAAACATTTTCATTCTCCTTCTTCTTGATAATTTGCTTCTTCGCAATGAAAACCGGTTAGAAAAAATCTTTATTAAAATATGCTTCCAGTTCAGCATTCTGGCTTTTTTTCATTTTCCTATATATATATATATATATATATATATATATATATATATATATATATATATATATATATATATATATATATATATATATATATATATATATATGTATATATATATATATATATATATATATATATATATATATATATATACATATATATATATATATATATACCGCGGAATCCTTTGTGTTTTGTTTAAATTTTACGTTTTAATTTATTCATATATATATATATATATATATA
The DNA here is from genome assembly GCF_046866305.1 of Octopus bimaculoides. Classification (NCBI taxonomy): domain Eukaryota; kingdom Metazoa; phylum Mollusca; class Cephalopoda; order Octopoda; family Octopodidae; genus Octopus; species Octopus bimaculoides. Next base: position 4,098,370 of record NC_142956.1, read on the forward strand.
TATATATATATATATACATGTATGTATACATATGTATATTTATGCATACAACATATAAATATATACAATATACTCTTTTACGTGTTTATCATTTGACTGTGGCCATGCTGGAGCAACGCCTTTAGTCGAAGAAATCGACCCCAGGACTTATTCTTTGTAAATCTAGTACGTATTCTATCGGGCTCTTTCAGCAAACCACTAAGTTATGGGGATGTAAATATACCAACATCGGCTGTCAGGCGATGTTGGGGGGACAAACACACAGACACAAACATATACACACACATACATATATATATATATATATATATGCATATATATGATGGGTTTCTTTCAGTTTCCGTCTATCAAATCCACTCGCTTTGGTCGGCCCGAGGCTTTAGTAGAAGACACGTGCCCAAGGTGCCACGCAGTGAGACTGAACCCGGAACCATGTGGTTAATAAGCAAGCTACTTACCATACAGCCACTCCTACAATCTCTCTCTCTCTCTCTCTCTCTCTCTCTCTCTCTGTATATATATATATATATATATATATATATATATGCCCTAACTCTTCGAAACGCCAGTGTTATAATAGTGGTAGCTGATGAGGGAAATGTTCTCTATGTGACCTGTGTGTTTTCTGTACCTTGTTTATCATTTTGTCCATTTTCTTTTTTTGCAACCTCATGTACCTGGATATGCATCTATAGATACATGTAGATGAAGGTATGTACATACATGTACATATATATGCATATACCCACACACCAGTGGCGTGCGGTGACTTCCGGGGTTGGGCATGCAAAGAATTTCCCCTCCCCCCCCAGCAATTTTTCAGTAAATAAATATTCGTATTCCTACAATTTACATATGGGAGATTCTGAATATGCAATCACCCTCGTATGACCTAGAATAAGCAGGGAATAAAAAATGGCTCTGTAAAGATGAGCCTGAAATAAGTGTATTGTTTATATTTTTCTCTCTCTTCGAAACGTCAGTACTTTCCCATCCTCACTCTCCCTTAAAAAGTCTAAAAATCATAAGTGAAATGTAATAAAGATGAAATTGGATTCTGTTAATATTTTTTGCATATTCGGAATCTCTGTTAAAGGTAGAAATCACAAAAGATTTTTTCACAAAATTCGTTTTTCAAAGGGGTGCGATTCTGCATTAGCCCCTATACCTATTGGTTGAGCTGAATCAAATTGAAATGATTTAATTAAGAGAACACATTTAGTTACATTATATGGCCATGCTTTAAGATCGTTACGCCCTGGAAGACAAGACAGGTGTTTTATCATGCTACTTTTCAATTCCGGGAAAATTATCGATACTCAAGCAGACTGTTCTGAGACTTACTGAACTCCGTATATTAAAAGACTACGTCTCACGCACACACATTGAAAATACACTCATATACATGAATACACACACAATGAAAGACTGAAAATTCAACATTATAAAAAGCCCCCCCAAAACTTGTGGCAGAAGTCAACATCTCTGAGATTGAAACAAGACATTTACGGCCGTAAATAGACTACACCCAGCAGCACAGAAAGGAAAACCTATGTAGGTTAGGCGTGACGAAGAAGTCGAACCATTTCTCCTGCCAAACAATACTGATGTAAGATGGTCGAACCTTACATTATAACAAACACTAACCAAAACCTTTAATATATTAATTTTTTGTTAAGGTTCTAAAATGTTATTTACCTCATTTATAAATTAATTCAATTCTTCGATCTTCCTGGGCAAATATATCTATCACATTTTCATAGAAATCTTCTCTTTTCATCAATTGTTGTAATAAATCTTTTTCAATTGACATTAGTGCTAACCCATACAGTCTTCTTTCTCCTGTCGCATTTCTTTGGTATGTTTTGATTCTACTTAATGCAGAAAAGGATCGCTCTACAGAAGCAGTGGTAGACGGAGTTGTCAAAATCAACTTGCACAGATTGAAGAGTTCTGGCATAGCTTCAACAAGGTCACTGCTGTAAATGTAACTCATTAAATGACTTAACTTCGCTTTTTAAAATCTTTCATTGAATACGTCACATTGAGCTCACTTTGTAATCGAATTACATCAAAAAATCTGCCATAAGTGATTTTTAAAGAATGTATAGAGTCCACAGGAAATTGTTTGCAATATTCATCAACTTTGTTGAAATTCAAAAGTTCCATGAATTTAAACTCTTCTAAAGATGAATATCGTGCTTTTATTTGGTCAACTACTGTATTGATAATTTTGTTATAAAGCATTCTATAATGTCGTTGGGGCTCAATAGATATATTTTTGGATCTCTGAATTCCGATTCCTGCATCGACTCCATATTTTTCTCCAAATATATCATAAAAGATTGAAAAATTATCAAGTTTGTTTTCGAGTACAGTTCTAGTTTTATCTATTTGCTCTTTACAATATACTATGTCATGACTTTTACTGTGGATATTAAATAAGACGTCAGTAAAAGAAAAAATGTCACTGAATACTTCTAACAAAAATAAGAAATAACTGGTTTGACAGACCAGTGAAGATAAAAGCTGTATCTAGA
>NC_142956.1:4108409-4167659 GCF_046866305.1 Octopus bimaculoides
TGTTTTTACATTTCTATGTTATGAAAATATGTTAGAGGTAGAGGGATAGAAGAAAGCTATTAAATGGGAGAGAGGAAGAAGAACAAAGTAAGACTGAAAAGGTAGAAGAAAAGAATAGTCTTAAAGCAAGTTAATCTATGACTTTGTATGTATCACTTTCTCTCTCTCTCTCTCTCTCTCTCTCTCTCTCTCTCTCTCTCTCTCTTACTCTTACTCGGTATATTATATGTTGAGCACGTGATCGATGTGTAAGAACGCCGGTACAGGTAGAAGGGAAGAAATATAAAAGTTGTTAGAATCAACCGCCAAATCTCCCTTAAATCACACAAAGTAAACGGAATTTAAAAAATCTAATTGCTGCACTGGAAAGTTCACATCGAGAAAATTCTATTGATGTAAAAATTTGTACGAAAAAGTGGAAAATGTGGATTTCTATAAACTTTTAAAAAGGCTTCACACAGATACAGAACTTCAGCATTATATATTAAGATGGGCAACACACACACACACGCACTAAATGAAAAAGAATGATAAGTATTTGTATGTATGTGTGTATTAATGTGCATTCCGTGTATATATATTTATGGTCGTAAGAAAATGCGTTTTAAGAAAGATATTAAGAAAATTCAGTTTGTAAGGAATAAATGTTTGACTGTCGATCTATTTGGAAGAGACTGACAGGTATTTGTATGTATGTGTTTATTTGTAAGTATGTGTGTATTTGTACGTATATATGTATGAGTGTGTATTCAAAAACATCTATATTTACACTTTAAATTTGGTTTTCACACTCAACCCTGTTCTGCAGAATCAGTGTAGCGACGGGAGGTTTGTACCCATCTCTACGTTCTGAGTTCAAATTCCGCTGGAGTCGACTTTGCCTTTCATCCTTTCGGGGTTTAAAAAATAAGTACCTGTTGGACACAGGAGTCGATATAATCGACTATTCTCCACCTGCCTGAAGCCGCCCTTGTGGGAAAAATTTAAAATAATAAAAATAATAATAATAATAATAATAATAATAATAATAATAATAATAATAATAATAATAATAATAATAATGACGTCTGCCGATCAAACTCCCAACCCAAAACTAAGTTTTAAGTGTATATATATGGGCAACACACACACAAACACTAAATTTAAAACATGTTAGTAAGTAAAAGTGTTTTAAAAAAGATTGTTAAATTTTCAGATTAACACCGGCACGATTTTCACTACAGGGTTAGGACGAAAAAGTGGAAAATGTGGATTTCTATAAACTTTTAAAAAGGCTTCACACAGATGCAGAACTTCAGCATTATATATTAAGATGAGCAACACACACACACACACACACACACACACACACACTAAATAAAAAAGAATGATAGGTATTTGTATGTATGTGTGTATTAATGTGCCTGCTGTGTGTATATATATATATGGTCGTAATAATAATGACCTCTGCCGATGAAAGTCCCAACCCACACACTAAATAAAAAAAATGTTAGTAAGTAAAAGTGTTTTAAAAAAGATTGTTAAATTTTCAGATTAACACCCGCACGATTTTCTCTACAGTGTTAGAGTTGGGGTTTTAGGGTTAGGTAGGTAATCGTGCGGGTGTTAATCTCAAGATTTACGAAACGATTTTCCAAAAAACTCGTAGTTTGTAGGGAATAAATGTTTGTCGATCGTATTTGAAAAAGATGTGTGACTATTTTTTTTTTCTGTTGTTATCATGGTGAAGGTCGAGTTAGAAATAACTTATAATTCCCGCCAATTAGAATGAGGTATGTATGTATATATGTATGTAGTATTAAAATGAAACCATTAAAGTGAAACTGCCATTACTGTATCGAAATGTGATTGTTTCAGTTTTGATACTGAAATAGTTTTCTTTTACTGTCAGTGTTTCTCCTTCCTTTCTTTTTGTATTTGTTGTTGGATTGTCCGTAAAGGTTCATAAGAGAAAGTAGGAGTTGAAAGGATTTGTATTAGAAAGAGGAAATTAGATTTTATTAGGGAGAAAATGTTTACTCGTGTAGTTTTATGGATTTTATTCATTATTAGGAATTTCTTTGAGTGAAAAAATGACGCGTGACCTAACAAATTGTATATAGAATATTAATTGCGATTCTTTAATCCAAGAAATTTGGAATTGTGTAAATGTATGAATTTTAAACATACACACACAGACAGAAAATCTGCCTTTTATACATAAGATATATATGTATTTGTGTGTGTGTGTGTATATACATACATATATATATATATATATATATATATATATATATATATACATATATAATTATGCACAATATATATGTATATATATGTACAATATATATATATATATATATATATATATACATATATATATATATATATATATATATATATATATATATATATATATATATATATATATATATATACATATATATGTATATATATATATATATATATATATATATATATATATATATATATATATATATATATATATATATATATATATATATATATATATATATATATATATATACATATTTTAATTTATATATACATTAATATTATCTTGGTTGAAAAAACTTCGATAATGTAAATATGTTAATAGTTACCATGGTAGCAAAAATCACACAAAAACTGGGATATCATACCCAGTTAATGGGTAGAAATTCCATGTTAAAGTGATGTGTTTTGAGTAGATATAAAGAATAATATTAAATGGAGCAAAACGCGTATAATCAATGAGTTCCTTTAATCCCTATATATGTTTCAAAAATTATGTGCACCCATCCAAAGAAGTGAAAGGTGCTGGATAATGGACATAAATTCATCGTCAGGAAACCATCTTACAAAAGCAAGACGTGCGCTAAATGCTAAGGTTGCGTACGAGTAATAACACTATATAGCTAAGTTAAATGACCGTTAGAAACAAGAACGCTAGTTTACAGGGAGTTGTTAAGGGAGAGAGGCTATGAACGCTATACTAAGAGTTTAAATTAAAAGAAGACTTAATGAACCGCAGTGAAATCCAAAAATTTAAAAGTTAATAATAGTAACAAAAATCTTAGAAAAGAAGAAAGGGAGAGAATCCAATGAATTCTTTATATACTACTCCTTGTGTAAGCAAACGTATATAATGAAGTAAAATAAAGTATAAATTGTAACAATAATTAATTACACATAACATTGTATCATAATAGGATACGGTAATTAACCTAAATAAAGGATAATACAAGGTACAAAACTATAACGTCACGAAATGATAAGAATAAACATGCTTACGATAACAAAATCGATAGTACGTACGTAAACATACAAGTATACTTGAAACTTTACGAATATAACTTTTCTGATACGAATTTGCTGGAGTTAGATATAATTGTTATTTAAGATAATATTATAATGTTATTATTCTAGTTATTGTTATTATTATTATTATAATAATAAATATAAAAATTAATTTATTATTATCATTATTACTATCATTGTTATTGTCTAAAGTTAAAGGTAACACAAGAGGTGCAGCAACATCAAAGGAAGATTAACCGAGAAGATAGCTTTCATGTGCAGCAGATGCACAGGGGCAATAAACACCACAGATGCTCAGAAAACAGACTCCATCACACTCCAGGGGGAGAAACTAGAAGTAGTTGATAGCTTCCATTACCTAGGTGACCAAGGTAGTAGTGGGGGTGGATGCTCAGAGAGGGTTACCACTAGAATAAGAATAGCCTGGGCAAAGTTTAGAAAGCTTCTACCCCTACTGGTGAGAAAGGGCCTCTCAGTCAGAGTGAAAGGTAGATTGTATGATGCATGTGTGCGAACTGGCATGTTTCACGGCAGAGAAACATGGGCCGTGACTGCGGAGGACATGCGTAGGCTCAAAAGAAATGAAGCTAGCATGACACGCTGGATGCGTAATGTCAGTGTGCACACATGACAGAGTGTAAGCGCCCTGAGAGAAATGTTGGACATACAAAGCATCGGATGTGGCGTGCAAGAGAGACGGTTGCGCTGGTATGGTCATGTACTACGAATGGATGAAGTACCACTCCCAAACAGTTGAAGGAATCCGGGGTAGAGGTAGACCCAGGAAGACATGGGATGAGGTGGTCAAGCGTGACCTTCAAACGTTGGGCCTCACAGAGGCAATGGCGAAAGACCGAGACCTCTGGAGATATGCTGTGACTGCGAAAACCCGGCAAGTAAAGTGAGTTCACGGCTGTATCCTACACCAGTTTCGCATAACCATCCCCAGCTCATTCAAGTACCTTGGATTGTAGGGCGACCTGCTGTGCTTGAGGAGACCCATTGAGTCAAGGACATCAACATCAAAATAGAAATCAAATGGAAATTGTAGTTGTGATACCTGTGCCGGTGGCACGTAAAAAGCACCGTCCGAACGTGGCCGATGCCAGTGCCACCTGGACTGGCTTCCGTGCCGGTGGCACGTAAAAAAGGACCAACTGATCATGGCCGTTGCCAGCCTCCTCCGGCCCCTGTGCCAGTGGCACGTAAAAAGCACCCACAACACTCACGGGGCTTTTGGTGTTAGGAAGGGCATCCAGCTGTATAAACACTGCCAGTTCAGACCGGAGCATGGTGCAGCCTCCTGGCTTCCCAGACCCCGGTCAAACCGTTCAACCCATGGAAAATGGATGTTAAACGATGATGACAGTCATGATAGTATATTCTTAGCTATATTAGTGGCAACATGGACTTTTCCCTATTCTTGCTCTATTAGAGCATTTAAGTAGAATTATATTAATGTGTCCAACTGATGAAAAATTCTATTTATTTTTTACGCAGCTGAGGATAGCCCTGCATTTAAATTGATGTAATGATTGCATTGTTCAATTAAAAGGGGCCGCTTGAAACAGTCGTACTGCTTCACCACTTGATATCCTGTTACTTATTCTGATTATATCTATTTATCTATCTATCTGTCTATATATATATATATATATATATATATATATATTTCGTATGTGTATTTCGTGTGCAAGATTCTTGATGTGGATACGTGTGTTGAAAGAAATACAATTAAACCTTGGGAGAGGCATTATGCCGGTAATAAACACACGCACTGGTTCAGTCCTTTATTAATTTAATTTATATAGTTTTTTGTTAAATTATTTCATTGCACTCTTGCAATCTCTTCAGTAACTTGTCTCTCCACTTCCATTTATTTTGAATATATGATCTGGCGTTGTTTTGGCGTTGTTTCGAAACTGTTTGGTATGAGCATGTGAGTGTGTGCAAGTTCGTATGTGTGCACGCTCATATGTGTGCACGCACTTATGTGTTCGTGCTTATATGTAAGTATGTGCGTCCATATGTGTGTTTGTAACAATTTCGTTTATATCAGATCAGATAGAGACTTTTTAATTAATTTATTTACGTTCATATTCCGCATCATATGTGTGAACAACACGTGCAACCATGGGCAATTGTAAGGCCCTCATCTACGTGTATTTGGTGTTTAAAATTGGTTGCGTTTCAGTTATGAGGACCGACTCCTGTATTTGTCGCAACGATGCGTCACCGGGGTGTCTAGACAGGATTTCCATGTTAATTCTGTTCAGTACACCACCATGTTGTTCTTTGGCATGCTGGTAGAGCACCGAGGTTTGTTTTTGATTATTATAGTCCCTCCAATGTTCGTTTACACGCTCAGCCAAACTTCTTGCCGTCTCACCTATGTATGTGGTGTTTCTGTTTTTACACTCACCATCCATACAGCTTATTTTGTAGACTACATTTCTGGCTTTGCAGTTGGCACCAGGACTATTTTTGCACACAATGCAACTCTCCTCAACACACCTTGTTCTTCTGAAGGGATATGTTTTACATATTATTGATCTAATTGATCTCCCTGGTTTTTCTATAACATTTATCCTCAACTTGGTACTTTTGAGGATTTTTCGAAATCTGCGGGCCAGTTCTCCGTGTGGCGTGGCGTCCACAAACATTACTCCCTGGAACTTGTCGGTATTGTACCACGTGGTCTTTTTGTTTGTTTTGTCACTAATCCTTTGTAGTCTATTCCACTGTTTGTTACGGTATCTAGGTTGTGTTCCATTTGTATCTTTGACAACAATCTCCTCAAATTTCTTGTTAGCTCCTCTGAGGATAAATGTGATCGTCTACTCCTTATGCAGAGTTTCACTACCTCCTCTACCTACACCTTAGCACCATCATGGCGTCTGATGTGGCTTTTAAACCAGACAATGTGCTGAAAAGACACCCACACAGATTGCGCATCCAATTTGGACCACCAAGAGCTGCAGGTAAGTTCTGATCTTTGTGGATATTAAAATGTCTTTTGAAGCCTCCGTTGCATTTGCAAACCTTCTAGCATACATTGCATTCAAATGTGTGCACAGACATATGGGCAGAATAGTTGGTGCAGGTTTGTTTTCCATGGGTTCGCAGATGTGATTTGAGCCCAGCAAAAGAAAGGCATGGTCTGTTACAGACTGTGCACACAAAAAGGTCCTTGTCATTCAACTTCTTGGTCGTTACTTTCTTCCTTAGATGTCTTTTGACTCTTACATGTGTTATCCTGGCCTCTTTAAATGCTTTCACTCCACTCCACATTTTGTTCGCCATCCACCTCGATCCAAAGTAAGGGTTTCTATGTCTTTTGCATCCATTCCAAGTGACTTTATAGTCGTCCTTATGTTGTCCTTTTTAGGTTTACGCCGATAGCGTTTCCCCCTCTGAAAGCTTACCATAAAACAGCTGTTTCGGCATGCGTTCATCTGCCATTTGAACAATATGGCCACACCATCTCATTTCGTTCCTCAAAATCATAGCTTTAATTGATGTGATGCATGCAGATGCAAGGTTATCTGTGTTTGGAGTAAAAGAACACCATTTAATTTTTAAAATGTGATGAAGGCATTTTTGGTGAAATTCTTCTAACAATTTAAAATGCCTTTCATAACAAGTCCAAGTTTCACAGGAATACAACAGGGATTGTAAGACAAATGATTTGTAAAGAGCCAGCTTTGTATTCTTATTTATATGTCGCTGGCACCAAATGCGGGACTCCAAGCCACCAAATGCTTTTGCTGCCCTTTGAATTCACAGCTGTATTTCTGTATGAAGATTTCCCTAATTTTGGAACAGAGCTTCCAAGGTAGATGAACGAATCGACAACCTCAAGCAACTTATCCTTAACAAAAACTTTAGTGGGGTTACAAACAACACTACACACAAGTTGATGCATTACAACTGTTTTTTGCAAGTTGATGGTCAAGCCAAGTCAAAAGAGATTGCAGACCTGTTTCAGAATGGCTGACAACATCGCAATCGTCAACGTATAAAAGTTCCCTAATGGGAACTTTTGGCGTGGGAGTAGCTGTGTGGTAAGTAGCTTGCTTACGAACCACATGGTTCCGGGTTCAGTCCCACTGCGTGGCACCTAGGTCAAGTGTCTTCTACTATAACCTCGGGCCAACCAAAGCCTTGTAAGTGGATTTGGTAGACGGAAACTGAAAGAATCTGTTTTCATATATATATATATATATATATATATATATATATATATATATATATATATATATATATATATATATATGTGTGTGTGTGTGTGTGTGTGTGTGTGTGTGTGTGTGTGTGTGTGTGTGTATGTTTGTGTTTCTGTGTTTGTCCCCACAACATCGCTTGACAACCGATGCTGGTGTGTTTACGTTCCTGTAACTTAGTGGTTCGGCAAAATAGAACGATAGAATAAGTACTAGGCTTACAAAGAATAAGTCCTGGGGTTGATTTGCTCGCCTAAAGGCGGTGCTCCAGCATGGCCACAGTCAAATGACTGAAACAAGTAAAAGAGTAATGAGTGAAGTAAAAAACCATCGTTTTGAATTTCAGTCTGGTCAGATTAAAAACATACATACATACATGCACATAGTTTTTCAAACAATTATGAAAAGCCGAGGTCATACTAAATGAATTGAATTATACTTTGAGAGGATAAAGGTTAAAGAAATTCTTATCAGATAAGGAGTGGCGTGATATTGAGTGAACAAAAGAAGATAGAATGTATAGATAAATAAAATTCCCCGATAAACAATGATTAACCTTATTGGCTGAGACGACTTACCTCCTGCTTATTACAAATATATAACTAGGAAACTGAAATCGATTTATTCATAGCAGCGAGAGAATTTGAAGCTCGACGTCTCCAACTGAAAACCTCGAAACAAGCTTACTCAGCTGAAAACCTTAAAACACAAACTTATCCAACTGAAAACTTCTGATTCAAGGTAAAGAAAACATTTACTTGTCTTAAATCTTGTCATATATAGATATATAATATTTTATCTTTTACTACTCAAAGCTGCGGCCATGCTGGGGCACACTGTCATTATTGAGAACCTCCTCTGATATGTGGCATTTGGTGAATAAGGGAGTTTGATGTCATTGCCCTCATTTGCGCCCCCTGTCACAAGATAGGTTCATCCAGGATTCTCAACAGGAAGAGGTTCAGTTTTCTGTTGAAAACACTTACATCCACTTTGTGTAGGTCCCTCATGCTCTTTGGGAGAATATCAAAAAGCTGTGGGCATTTGAAACCCAGGCTGTTGCAGTAACTGGTCCTGAAATGTAACGGCAGTGTTGGGATCTTTGGCATTGTGCAGTGGTGACCCATTCTGGTATTTGTGTAGCTTTCAAAACCAAAATTTGGTACAATCCCATCCAGGATCTTCCATATGTATATTACTGCATATCTTCCCCACCTTCACTCTAGGGAATAGAGTCTTACCTGTTTCAGCCTTCCCCTGTAGCTGAGCTTTTGCAATGAGATGATCTTCTTTTTGTAGCTTCACTGGGTTGCTTCAAGGTCCACTGTTAATTTTACACTGTGGGGGAACCATTGTTAGGAGCAGTAGTCCAGGCATATATATGTGTATACATTAAATATATATATATATATATATATATATAAACATTGATCATAGAAAAAACATCAAATTCACATCAATGACTTTATATATAACAGCATATTTCCAAACATTTGATCATATATAAATATTACCATCGCTCTTAAACATATAAAGTATACATATATAAAAAAAAACATAAAAAGTATGCATATATAAAATACACAGAAGGTAAAAAATATATACATGAATAAAAACACAGATGTATAGAACAGCCTATCAAGAAGGTATATACAATTGGCTAAAAATTCTAAAGCGTGTCGTGCTACTAAAAATCCAAATAAAATCAAATAAAATATCAATTGACTAAACAAATAATTTGTTGAGTTTCCTGTTCATCTCGATGTGGGGGTCATTGCCAAGATGTGCTTTAACTTGTAATCGAACTGCAGGAATGAACTCCTGAAGTGGCTATAGGTGTGTTTGACTTGATTTTGTGGAACTCTTTTTGTTCCTGGACTCTAACCTACCATGGGTTTTATGAAATGAACTTCTTTGACGTACTCTTTCGTTTGACGGGAGTAAGAAACCTTTTTTCTTTTAGTCGATTGATATTTTATTTTATTTGAATTTTTAGTAGCATGACACGCTTTAGAATTTTTAGTCGATTGTATATACCTTCTTGATAGGCCGTTCAATATACCTGCATTTTCATTCACATACATATTTTTTATATTTGATGTTTTTTATATATGTATACTTTATATGTTTAAGAGTCATGGTAATATTTATATATGATAAAATGTTTGGAGATATGGTGTTAAAAATAAAGTCATTGACCCAAATTTGATGTTTGTTTTGTGATCAATGTTTCTTTATCTCTGTCTCAAGTACATTTGAGAACTTCTTTTCTGCAGTCCTATAAAACCTTTGTTTCCATAAAAAGGAGACAAAAATTATTTCTTGTCGTATATATATACATGTGTGTGTGTGTGTGTGTGTGTGTGTGTGTGTGTGTGTGTGTGTGTGTGTGTGTGTGTATAGAGCCTAGCTTGACCCATACAGATTGAAACCAAAACCACCGGCTTGTTGCTAATCAAAATGAGTGGCAAATCCTCCACACTAGATAATTGAAGACAAGACCCTCAACCCCCTGGGACCTGTACCGGTCAAGGAAAGGTTAGTCCTTTCTTTAAGGTTTGATATACATTAATGACCATAGCTTATATAACAAAGAGAACTTTCTATCTCTTCCTCTGATATATCAGCCAGACCAAGGAGCAACACCGGCTCTTTTGCATCAGCCAGACCAAGAAGCAACACTGGCTTTTAGGTGTCAGCCAGACCAAGGAGCAACACTGGCTTTTAGGTGTCAGCCAGACCAAAGAGCAACACTGGCTTTTAGGTGTCAACCAGACCAAGGAGCAACACTGGCTTTTAGGTGTCAGCCAGACCAAGGAGCAACACTGGCTTTTAGGTGTCAGCCAGACAAAGGAGCAACACTGGCTATTAGGTGTCAGCCAGACCAAGGAGCAACACTGGCTTTTAGGTGTCAGCCAGACCAAGGAGCAACACTGGCTTTTAGGTGTCAGCCAGACCAAAGAGCAACACTGGCTTTTAGGTGTCAGCCAGACCAAGGAGTAACGCTAGCTTTTAGGTGTCAGCCAGACCAAGGAGCAACACTGGCTTTTAGGTGTCAGCCAGACCAAGGAGCAACTCTGGCTTTTAGGTGTCAGCCAGACCAAGGAGCAACACTGGGTCTTAGGTGTCAGCCAGACCAAGGAGCAACACTGGCTTTTAGGTGTCAGCCAGACCAAGGAGCAACTCTGGCTTTTAGGTGTCAGCCAGACGAAGGAGCAACACTGGGTCTTAGGTGTCAGCCAGACCAAGGAGCAACACTGGGTCTTAGGTGTCAGCCAGACCAAGGAGCAACTCTGGCTTTTAGGTGTCAGCCAGACCAAGGAGCAACTCTGGCTTTTAAGTGTCAGCCAGACCAAGGAGCAACACTGGCTTTTAAGTGTCAGACAGACCAATAAGCAACACTGGCTTTTAGGTGTCAGCCAGACCAAGGAGCAACACTGGCTTTTAGGTGTCAGCCAGACCAAGGAGCAACACTGGCTTTTAGGTGTCAGCCAGACCAAGGAGCAACTCTGGCTTTTAAGTGTCAGCCAGACCAAGGAGCAACACTGGCTTTTAAGTGTCAGACAGACCAAGAAGCAACACTGGCTTTTAGGTGTCAGCCAGACCAAGGAGCAACACTGGCTTTTAGGTGTCAGCCAGACCAAGGAGCAACTCTGGCTTTTAGGTGTCAGCCAGACCAAGGAGCAACACTGGGTCTTAGGTGTCAGCCAGACCAAGGAGCAACTCTGGCTTTTAGGTGTCAGCCAGACCAAGGAGCAACACTGGCTTTTAGGTGTCAGCCAGACCAAGGAGCAACACTGGCTTTTAGGTCTCTGCCAGACCAAGAAGCAACACTGGCTTTTAGGTGTCAGCCAGACCAAGGAGCAACACTGGCTTTTAGGTGTCAGCCAGAACAAGGAGCAACACTGGCTTTTAGGTGTCAGCCAGACCAAGGAGCAACACTGGCTTTTAGGTCTCTGCCAGACCAAGGAGCAACACTGGCTTTTAGGTGTCAGCCAGACCAAGGAGCAACACTGGCTTTTAGGTGTCAGCCAGACCAAGGAGCAACACTGGCTTTTAGGTGTCAACCAGACCAAGGAGCAACTCTGGCTTTTAGGTGTCAGCCAGACCAAGGAGCAACACTGGCTTTTAGGTGTCAGCCAGACCAAGGAGCAACACTGGCTTTTAGGTGTCAGACAGACCAAGGAGCAACTCTGGCTTTTAGGTGTCAACCAGACCAAGGAGCAACACTGGGTCTTAGGTGTCAGACAGACCAAGGAGCAACTCTGGCTTTTAGGTGTCAGACAGACAAAGGAGCAACTCTGGCTTTTATGTATCAGCCAGACCAAGGAGCAACACTGGGTCTTAGGTGTCAACCAGACCAAGGAGCAACACTGGCTTTTAGGTGTCAGCCAGACCAAGGAGCAACACTGGCTTTTAGGTATCAGCCAGACCAAGGAGCAACACCTGCTTTTGCATCAGCCTTAACCAAGAGCAGCACTTAACTTCGCCCTTCGTTCGACATGCTAAGAGAGACTTTTGGCTGCAAGAAAGGCTATGCCGCCTTTATCTGATCTTCCTTTCTAATCAGCACCATGTCTACCTTACTCTTTCCCTCTCTACTGACAGACAACCTTTTCCTACTTATTAACTACTAACCAGCGAGACATCGTTGTGGTCACTATCACTAGAATTGCTACTGTCTCTGTAACAATCTGTTGGGTAAACGAATGAATAAATGTAGATAACATTTCTTCCTTCTTGGAGTTAATTCTTCGATGTTCACTGGTTACTCTGACGTGAGAACCTTGAAGCGTTACATCTTTACGCTACATTTAGTAGTGGGCTACCTCATACTGATTGATATGGTACATGAAATCTAGCCTACTACATTTGTTGACCCCGTCAAAGAATCTCAGCCTTCACATCACTTGCCAATGAATTAGAACTGGAAAATCCCTGTGATTAATCGGCACATAATGGCTCACCCAGAGCACAACCCAACAGCGAACACATCCACGGTCGACATGTCATTACAGCCGGTGATTACATTGAGGGTTTCCTCATTTTGGATGCATGACCCTGCGTGATGGTTTCACCATATAGAGGCCTAATTTTCTTCCAACTAAATAGTGAGCAATGTGTCTCAACTTCCGCTTGTGATCGGTTCCCTATCGCCAGAGATCATGAACAGGGTCTGTGATCTCATTATGGCACCACCCGTTTCTGTGTCATACGACAACTTTCAAAACCACCCTAATTACCAGAACTTCAGAATCCCAACAAAAGCGACACCAGAACAATTGGACAATAGAATGCCTTCCCAGCTTCTATGAGAAATGAAGCAGCTTCTTGGAGATGATATCCTCCCTGAAAAGGTTTTTAAGCAGCTTTTTCTCCATTTTCTGCCCTCAAACACACAGGTGGTCCTCGCTTCCACATGAGAATCCTCTTCCATTGAGGAACTGACTCTGCTAGCTGACGAAATAGCCAAGGTACCACATAGATATTCAACAGCATCAACGTTGACACCAGCCATTCCCCCTACAAATCCTTTCCTTTCTGCGACCAGTTCTTCCGAAATTTCAGACTCGTGCTCATTGATGACGCAGCAGGCAGCACAGATACAGACCCTGACTACACAGATACAGGCCCTATCGCTTGGTACACCATGTCAAAGTGTATATACAGGGTACAGTGCTTATATTGTCATCTAAATTGCACAAAAAATGAAAATAACGCAGACATCTCAATTTAACAGATATATCTACCAAAAATTACATAAAATATCTTGAAATACTAAAGAGTAAATTTATTCAATAAAATCGCCATTGGCTTCAACCATTGCCTCCAGACGACTTCAGAATCTCCTACGACTCATCTGGATGGTCTCCTTGTTTGAGTTGGTGAATGCTGCCATAATCCTTGCATTCAGTTCATCTTTAGTGTTACAAGGAGTTTCGTAAGGGGGACTGGAGCAAAGTGAAATGAAGTGTTTTGCTCAAGAATACAACACACTACCCAGTCAGAGAATCGAACCCATGATCAAGTGATTGGGAGTGCAACATTCTAAGCACTAGGTTATATATATATATAATCATCATCATCATCATCATCATCATTGTTTAACGTCCGCTTTCCATGCTAGCATGGGTTGGACGATTTGACTGAGGACTGGTGAAACCGGATGGCAACACCGGGCTTCAATCTAATTTGGCAGAGTTTCTACAGCTGGATGCCCTTCCTAACGCCAACCACTCAGGGAGTGTAGTGGGTGCTTTTACGTGTCACCCGCACGAAGGCCAATCAGGCGGTACTGGCAACGGCCACGCTTGAAATGGTGTCTTTTATGTGCCACCCGCACAAGAGCCAGTCCAGGGGCACTGGCAACAATCTCGCTCGAAAACTCTACAAAGGCCAGTCAGGCGGTACTGGCAACGGTCACGCTTAAAATGGTACATCTTATGTGCCACCCGCACAAGAGCCAGTCCAGGGGCACTGGCAACGATCTCACTTGGCTTGCCGGGTCTTCTCACGCACAGCACATTTCCAAAGGTCTCGGTCAGTAGTCATCGCCTCGGTGAGGCCCAATGTTCGAAGGTCTTGCCTCACCACCTCAGCCCAGGTCTTCCTGAGCCTACCTCTTCCACGGGTTCCCTCAACTGTTAGGGTGTGGCACTTTTTCACGCAGCTATCCTCATTCATTCTCACCACATGTCCATACCAGCGCAATATATATATATATATATATATATATATATATATATATATATATATATATATATATATATATATATATATATATATATATATATGTATATATATATATATATATATATATATATTTATATTTATATATATATATAAAGTATACTGGGTCCAGTATACTTTAACATGGTCCATCTTGGACTCAGGAATTCCATACCAAGGCCAGCGATCTAATTGCAAACTTTGCTTGAAGGAGGCGTTCCATATTTTAAAATACAATTCTCCTACGCTACTTAATAGGTATAACGAAGCATTTAGCGCCTGCAATCACCGCTTCTTCCATACATTCAAATTCCATCACAAACACAAATGACCACACAACGTACTCCCACAATCCCCATAGGTAACCCCAACCAACTTGATTCACGCTTGTAATTAATATGTATAAGTATATATGTTCCTTTATTAGTTAGCTCTTAGGTTCCCCCACCATCTTCCTTCAAATAAACTCAGCTCTATTTATAGAATATTAACACTACTACATTTCTTTCTTATACATTTTCTTCTTTTCATTACTATTTTTCGAACCCCATCAACACCATCACCCGGTTCCTTTCTATCCTGACATTGCACACTACTGTAACTGCCTCCCATTCCCACTCCACTTTATCTATTCACACTCCCTTCCTCCACCGATCCATTTATTTTCTTCTTTTGCCTTCCCTCCTGTCCATATATCTGACCTCACAATCTCTTACACATCTTCCTCTTTCATCTATTTATAGCCTACTGCTTGCACTACTACCTTCATTTATCCCTTAACTACTTCCTTCCTGTCTTTTGGCTTGATCTCACAGTTCCACACATATCTTCCACTCACTTCGGGCTGTTTTTTAAGTAAATAACGCACAGAGTAAACTGGATACAAAATGAGGTATATCTACCAATATAACTACAATTATCACTGGAAAATACCCACACGGATTCTATACATGGATATTTACTTTTGGAATGGAACTATACTCCAAGTTCTTTTTCGTCTTTGTTTTTTCTTCTCTGCATCACTCTCACTTCTTACTGCAAATCTCCTCATGCAGGTTTAATAATTCTTAACTTCTACTATTACCGTCTCCGATGAAGGGATACATTGAATTTTCCCTGAAACAGCTGTAAGGCATTCTACATAAAATATTTATTTATGCCATTGTTCTCTTTATCTCATTCTTCTTATATATACACACACACGCTAATACACGACCCATGTTAAATTCCCCATTTATGCTGCAACCACATCTGGGGCAAAACTAGTCGGTATACAGCACTTACTTTATTACCTGTAACATTCGGGTCTGGTTAACTACTTTACCCATCTTAACCTTATATATATATATATATATATATATATATATATATATATATATATATATATATATATATATATAGATGTATGTGTGTGCGTGTATGTGTGATACTATGTGTTCCATGCATGACACTGTTCCATCCAGATTTTGACACTTGAGGTTAATCAGTTTAAACTCCCACCATTTTGAATTCAAATGGGATCCTGTACAGTCAGCAGAGGGCTGTAATAATATAAAAAGCACATCATTAATGAGAGAAACAAGCAGGGGCTTCAACCTGGCACTCCTTTATTTCATCTGTTACATATGTTTCAGTATTTGGTAACGCATTGTGTCACACAATAGCTGCAATTGGCAGATGCACCTCATAAGGGAAGCATGCATAAGAAAATACATGCAGTAACCAAAACAAAATACCTGAGAGGTACAAGGCTTGAAAGGAAGGGAGATCAGGAGAAGGTAGGGTGGGAACACGACCTCCAGAAACACAATTGTGGACTGGAGTTGATGAGAATGGGGGTTAAGAATCGACCAGAGTTTGGGGATATAGGCTGTACTTACATGTCCCCTTAAGAGAGGGCAGACAGGCGGGCAAGTAGATAACATATCAGGTGACCAGCAAGAGATTCTGGGTACAATAATCAAGCAGCACTGGGGTTTGTGGTGGCACCATTTATAGATGCATCCAACTACATACAAACCTGCGGATACACATTGACACATTAATACACTTGCATCCCCAGCCACTCATGTGCAGCGAGTTGGTGGGTTGGCTGGGGGTGGGGGAATAAGTGGGGGGATTCCTTGAGTAAGACGCTTTATTTCACGTTGCTCCAGTCCACTCAGTTAGCAAAAATGAATTGTGCCTGTATTTCAAATGGTCAGCCTTGTCACAGGCTGAATCACCCTGAGAACTACATTAGGGGTACATGGGTCTGTGGATTCCTCAGCCATTTGCATGTTAATTTCACAAGCGAGCTGTTCCATTGATTGTATCAGCTGGGACTCTTGTCGTCATAACCAATGGAGTGCTCCGATATGTATATACTTCTACACACACACATATATATATAATGCACACACACATATATATATATATGGGAGAATTTATGGGAAAAAAACAACAGACGAGGACAGGTGGTGTAAACAACAAAAGGATGTATTAGTTTAACGATACATACATACAGACACACACATATATTTATATATATATATATATATATATATATATATATATATATATATATATATATATATATATATATATATATGTACACACACATATACACACACACACACACACACATATATATATATACACACACACATACACACACACACACACACATGTATATATGTAGAAAAGGCATGGGTAGAAACTCCATAAGATGTACCCAGTGTAAGCTATGGACACATAAGAGGTGCAGCAATATCAAAGGGAGGCTAACTGGGAAGATATTTTTTTTGTATGTGGCAGATGCACAGGAGCAATAAATACTGAAGATGTGCAGAAAAGAAGATTCCATCATATGCCAGGGGGGAAACTACAAGTAGTTGATAGCTTCCATGATCTAGGTGACTAAGGCAATAGTTGGGTTTTGGGGTGGATGCTCAGAAAGCACAGCTGCTAGAATAAGAATAACCTGAGCAAAGTTCAGAGAGCTCCTACCTCTACTGGTAATAAAGGGCCTCTCGCTCAGAGTGAAAGGTAGACTGTACGATGCCTTTGTGCAAACTGCCATGCTTACACGGCAGTGAAACATGGGCTGTGACTACTGCTGACATATGTAAGCTTGAAAGAAATGAAGCTAGTATGCTCTGCTGGATGTTTAATGTCAGTGTGCATACACGACAGAGTGTAAGCTCCCTGGGAGAAAAGTTTGACATAAGAAGCATCAGATGCAGTGTGCAAGAGAGACAACTGCACTGGTATGATTATGTGTTGCGTATGGATGAGGACAGCTGCGTGAAGAAGTGTCACACTGTAACAGTGGAGGGAACCTGTGGATGAGGTAGACCCAGGAAGACATGGGATGAGGCAGTGAAGCATGGCCTGTGAATGTTGGGCCTCACAGAGGCAATGACATGTGACCGAGAGCTTTGGAGATATGCTATGCTGTACAAGCCATGTGAGATCATAGCTGTGGCCGATACCAGTGTTGTATAACTGGCTCATTTGAAAGTTCCTATCAATCATCGGGCAATATGATGTGCTTGTGAAGTCCTGTTGAACCAAGTGAAATCCTAGTTGTGGCTGATGCTAGTACTGCCTGACAGACACCCATGCTGGTGGCATGTAAAAAGCGCCGTATGAGCGTGACCGAGGCTGGTGCCGCCTGACTGGCACTTGTTGCCGCTGGCATGTAAAAAGCACCATTTGAGTGTTGTTGATGCCAGTGCCGCCTGACTGGCTTCCATGCTGGTGGCATGTAAAAAGCACCTACTACACTCCTGGAGTGGTTGGCATTAAGAAGGGCATCCATCTGTAGATATCTTACCAAATCAGATTGGAGCTTGGCTTGCCAATCTTCAGTCAAACCGTCCAACTCATACCAGCATGGAAAGTGGATGTTAAAGCGATGATGATGATATATGTATAAAACTACTTACATGACTCTTCTTCCCTCTCTCCCTCTATCTCTAAGATATATAAATATATTTCACATGGTCACGTGATTGACTAGATTATCAGATGATGTTACACATCCCTAGTCACAATGTGCTTTGCATCATTTCATCTTTCAAACAATGCCAGCAGGCCAATGTCTGTTCCCCCTGATCATAAGACTAGTCTGTTCCCCCTGATCATAAGACTAGTCTGTTCCCCCTGATCATAAGACTAGTCTGTTCCCCCTGATCATAAGACTAGTCTGTTCCCCCTGATCATAAGACTAGTCTGTTCCCCCTGATCATAAGACTAGTCTGTTCCCCCTGATCATAAGACTAGTCTGTTCCCCCTGATCATAAGACTAGTCTGTTCCCCCTGATCATAAGACTAGTCTGTTCCCCCTGATCATAAGACTAGTCTGTTCCCCCTGATCATAAGACTAGTCTGTTCCCCCTGATCATAAGACTAGTCTGTTCCCCCTGATCATAAGACTAGTCTGTTCCCCCTGATCATAAGACTAGTCTGTTCCCCCTGATCATAAGACTAGTCTGTTCCCCCTGATCATAAGACTAGTCTGTTCCCCCTGATCATAAGACTAGTCTGTTCCCCCTGATCATAAGACTAGTCTGTTCCCCCTGATCATAAGACTAGTCTGTTCCCCCTGATCATAAGACTAGTCTGTTCCCCCTGATCATAAGACTAGTCTGTTCCCCCTGATCATAAGACTAGTCTGTTCCCCCTGATCATAAGACTAGTCTGTTCCCCCTGATCATAAGACTAGTCTGTTCCCCCTGATCATAAGACTAGTCTGTTCCCCCTGATCATAAGACTAGTCTGTTCCCCCTGATCATAAGACTAGTCTGTTCCCCCTGATCATAAGACTAGTCTGTTCCCCCTGATCATAAGACTAGTCTGTTCCCCCTGATCATAAGACTAGTCTGTTCCCCCTGATCATAAGACTAGTCTGTTCCCCCTGATCATAAGACTAGTCTGTTCCCCCTGATCATAAGACTAGTCTGTTCCCCCTGATCATAAGACTAGTCTGTTCCCCCTGATCATAAGACTAGTCTGTTCCCCCTGATCATAAGACTAGTCTGTTCCCCCTGATCATAAGACTAGTCTGTTCCCCCTGATCATAAGACTAGTCTGTTCCCCCTGATCATAAGACTAGTCTGTTCCCCCTGATCATAAGACTAGTCTGTTCCCCCTGATCATAAGACTAGTCTGTTCCCCCTGATCATAAGACTAGTCTGTTCCCCCTGATCATAAGACTAGTCTGTTCCCCCTGATCATAAGACTAGTCTGTTCCCCCTGATCATAAGACTAGTCTGTTCCCCCTGATCATAAGACTAGTCTGTTCCCCCTGATCATAAGACTAGTCTGTTCCCCCTGATCATAAGACTAGTTTGTTCCCCCTGATCATAAGACTAGTCTGTTCCCCCTGATCATAAGACTAGTCTGTTCCCCCTGATCATAAGACTAGTCTGTTCCCCCTGATCATAAGACTAGTCTGTTCCCCCTGATCATAAGACTAGTCTGTTGCCTGGTGATCCATTTACGACTAAGTGGACTGTAGCAAAGGGAAATGAGGTATATTTGCTCAAGAATACAATTTACTGCTCAGTATGGGAATTGAACCCACAATCTAACCACTGTGAGTACAACACCCTAACCACTGGGCTCCACACCTTCAAACACACACACACATACACAAACATGTATACATATGCATATACATAGAAGTACATATGTATGTGTATGCATGTATGGCAACCATTTTTACGTCTATTTTCCATGCTAGCATGGGTTAGATGAATATATATTTGATGCATTTTTTACTTCTGGATCCCATTCATGTCCTTAATCCTTACTAGTTGCTCGAGTTAGGGATCTCTTATTCCAATGGTCTATTCATCAACAGGAGAAATGATAACAATCTAATCACCCATAGCTAAGAAATTGTCAGAGACAGCAAATGTAAAGACACACACACACATGCTTGTGTGTGTGTGTGTGTGTGACCAATGAGAATGTGATAAGCACAGCAATGTAGCAAACCAAGAGACACAACACAATGACTGTTGTTAGGTTTATTA
Organism: Octopus bimaculoides; assembly: GCF_046866305.1. Taxonomy (NCBI): domain Eukaryota; kingdom Metazoa; phylum Mollusca; class Cephalopoda; order Octopoda; family Octopodidae; genus Octopus; species Octopus bimaculoides. The sequence continues at coordinate 4,128,685 of NC_142956.1, forward strand.
GTGTCAAGAAGAACGTTCAGCTATAAATAATACTTGAGATAAGCTGAAGTTTTTAATATTTCTGTCATTTCATGGGAGATTTGAGAAACACAGTCTTCTTTAAATTGCTCTTTACCTCATTTTATAAGTTTTTAAAAACTATCTTACTTTCCTTTTTATTCAAAAGACATGGATGTAGATAAGATTATAAGCAACATTCTAACTGGGGACTTTGAAGATGTCAAACGAATTATTGAAAAACAGCCTGAAAAAGTAAGTTTACTTTATATTGCTTCCTCAATGTTAAATGTTTGTTTATTATTTTATGCACAATATTAAACGTTCCTAAGTAACCACATATATTTGTCCATAATATTTCATTTCTTTCTTTACCTCTTTCTTCTAATCCTCATCATTGTCACTTTTTATAAATATTCAACCAGACATTGAGGCATGCCAGAATTGATAGACTGTGAGTGAGAGAGAAACCCATCCTCACACACTGCAATGGAGTATTCTGGCAGGAAATATTCAGTCCAAGAGATGGGGGACAGATGGATCCTATAGATGAATGGTGACTTTGTCAAGAAATTCTCTTGCCATACACAGTCAAAGGTTTTACCAATGTCAAGGGCTACAACATTTCTTTTGCAGAAGTTGTCAAACATACCAAAACACTGGGGAGTCGCATAGGAATCAGACCCCTGCTTGAACCAGCTTTATAGAACTGTACTGGTGCTCATTGAATAGAGAAAGATACCGAAAGGGACAAAGATGATGTCTGTTTATGACATTTTACTTCATAATTGAAATTCTGGAAGTTAGAATGACTGGCTGGTAGTCAGCAGACAGGACACTATCAGCAAGAATTATAAAACAGGGCTTCTCTAACATAGTAGTACTACCCTTGGGTAGGGATTGTGGAAAATTTTATAAGGACCAAGGAGACAAGAAGGCTATGGTGGTACAAATATATGAAGCTCAATGTGTAGTTGAGTTTGGATGAGAAACTAAAGTGAAGGGGTGATGCATCAGTCACCCATGTCAAGACTAGGACCCAGAGGTAAATTAATCTGATCTTTGAGAAAATTAAAAATGAGGGCTATTGAATCATAGTAAGAAAAGGGGCATTGAAAAACTCTTAGTAAATAAAAAGGGGCCATAATTAAAAATTTTAAGAAGCACTGGTATAGAACCATCATGGTTAGGGAGTGATGGGTGGAATTATTTTTTAAGATCTATAGAGATACTCTTGGTAAGAGACCAGAAAATGTGGCTTCTTTTAATTTGGGAGGGAAGACAGCTGACAAATGGTGAAATGCAGAAAAAAACATCCTTTATTTTATTAATGACCATCATACATGTATTTCAATGGTGGGTGAATGTCTGCCAGTTAGTGAAGATAGGTGTTTTCCTCAAGATAAAGTCGATAGTGTTGTTTGTACAGCTGTAATACAGTTGTGTATGAACCACTCACACCTTCTTACATATTGTATGACTACAAACTAAAGTAAGCCCTGATACTGCTGCCTCATTTAGGCTCAAAATTCTGATCACTATTTTCATAATATTTCTTATTTTCTCCATTGTTTCTTTTCTTTTGTGTCTATTTTTCCATAGTTGCACATTTTTAGCTGTGGTTGGTGTCATTCCAAAGTTGTCACAGATATCTAATCACAAATAATTACTTTGTAATACATTCAGTGATTAGCATAAATAGATTTTCAGTCTTTTCCTTGAGCTTATGCATGAACTGAACAGTCTTTCTGAGCCTTTTTCACCCTGATTTACCTGTGCTCTACAGCCAATAGAATGTGGGATATTTCTCTCAAACCTTTCTTGTAGATTTGCTTTTATTCTTTTTCAAGATGATCTCATGTTGCTGTTTCACCAGACATATGACATCTGAAGATCCATGCTTCATTTCAAACATCCTGTTCTTCTCTTGCCGGCTCTTAAAGCTCCTTCATCATTATAGCATTAAATGGAAGCGCTACTACGCCAGACATCAGTGATAACACAGTGTAGAATTTCATGAGTTTTACCAGGGAATATAAAACTAAAATCCTGTCTGACATATTTAGAATCTCCACAATTATTTCTGAGGTTTTGACCCTTTATAGCACTTCACCTGTTCAATTACTTTATACACCATCTTATGGTCTAATCCCTACGGTTGCTTTGTTTAGATGGTTTCTGTTATTTACCTGTGTGTCTCTTATCAGATACCACGTTTGAAATCTTGTCAGTGTTCTCTTCAATTCATAATTGATATCACAGATACCAGTAATAAACTGGAAGATTTTCTCAACTGACTTTTTTCCCCTTCAGTCAGACAAAAGTGAGGTTGTAACTAAGACAGACATCTTATGTTTCATAAGAAAGACTCTTCCATCTACCATGAAACGGTATATTTGTACTGATTTCTCTCGATATTGCTCTGTCCACTTCTATGAAAAGACAGAGAGCACAAGTCATGTAAAGAAAGACACCAATGGTCATCTAAAGTGCATGTCATAGTAAATGGGATAAAACATATAAAGAAAGAAAAGGGAGCAGTAAAAGAACCATAAAAAGGAAAGGGTGCATAGGAACCAGTGTTTCTGAATTACAGAAAGTGTTGTGTTTTTGAAGGTTACAGTGTTCTGACTGCTAACAACCAGTGTAGATAGTTTATTCCATGCCTTGACAATTCTGAGCATAAAATATTGTTTCTGATATCATGGAAACTGGAATGTTTTTTTTATATTTTATAAGCATATCTGAGAGTGGTAAAGATATTAAATTCTAGAAGTAGTCAAAGCTGTTATTGAAAGATGAGGGATAATCTTGTGGGATTCTATCGAGTGAGTTGCTAGAAATGAAAAATTTCTGTGTGTCAATGCATGGAGAAGCAATATATTTAAAAAATGATAAGTGATTTAAAGAGGCTAATTGTATGGTTGTACATCTGTGGACAGCTTCCAGTAGTTTGGTATTCTGAACAAAATGAGCATACCAGATAGGAGACATAACCTATACATATATACATGCATACATATCAGTATATATATAACAAAGTATGGATATAGTAATTTAATTAGGTAACAATGTCTAAGTTAAATGTTTGTGAGAATTTGAAGTTGTAGCTTTGCTGCACTTAGACCAGTGGTAGGACTTGAATGACTGAAACTATACATACATACATACACACACATGCGTGTGTGTTTGTATGTGTGCATATGCATATGAAGGTGAATGGCTCAATGGTTAGGGCATCAGGCTCACAATCAGGAGATAGTGAGTTTGACTCCCAGCCTGGGCTGTGTGTTATATTCTTCAGCAAGGCATTTTATTTCATGCTGCGTACTGGTGTGTGTGTATGTGTGTACATGCATGTGTATGTATGTCTACATCTTTCTTTCTTTCTCTTTCATATTCCTTTCTTTCACTACTGCATCTTCTTTACTCTCTCTTCTCTCCTTTCTCTCTCTTCTTTCCTCCTCTCTCTCTCTCTCCTTTAATATATTTCACATGTTTTCTCTTTCTTCTCTTCAGGTTAACCAAACATCTTCAGCCGGCGTTACATTCCTTATGGCTGCTTGTGAACAAGGCAACGAAAGGTTAATAACCTTATTGGCAGACTCAGGAGCTGATCTCAACATCACTGACACTGATAGGCAGACAGCATTGCATTATGCTGTTAAAAAGTAAGGCTTGAATTAACCAAAATCTTCAGATCTGCTTTTGTTTCGAAATGTCTTGCAATTCCAGACAAATTGAATATCCAAAGATGCCATAATAGTGGCAGTGTGTCACAATGACAACATGATAGTAATAACCAAATAACATCTTTTTCTCATTTTCTCCATCATCCTCCTTATTGAATCACAAAAATCTTTTTCGTTATTTGTTGTCAAAACAGATTATTTTTGCTTTGGAGATATTCTTTGAGATCCAACAATTCTTAAGATTGACCCAGTGTGATTCAGTGTCTTCTCTTCATATTGATTATGGAGCGATCAATCAATTTTTCTCCAAAGAAAATGTTATTTGAGATCTAAAACAAGAAGAAAGATTCTACAATTTGTTTTGGCAGTAAATAATCTGTAAATTTCTTACAAAAATTATTTCTCACCTCCATTTGCAACTTACTCAACACATTTTGAGATGTATTTTGAATTGTGCTTCATAAGGTCTTCTCTGGACAATAAAACATATTTTGAAGTTCTTGTTAGTTTTTATAGCTTCTGCAGTCACAAATCGTTCCGGAATGTTACACACACATCATCATCATCATTGTCGAGCGTTCCTTTTCCATGCTGGCATGGGTAGGAGGGTTTGATAGGAACAGGCAAGTCAGAAGACCACACCAAACACTACTGTCTGCTTAGGTTTGGTTTCTATGGCTAGACGACCTTCCTAACACCAACCACTTCACAGAGTGTACTGGATGCCTTTTACATGCCATCAGAACCAGTGAGGTCACCAATCAATTAATTTGCAAGACAAAGACCTCTCGACTGGTGGAGGAGGTGGGGGTGGGGGAGCTAGTGTTGCGGGAGAGAAAGGTGTCTTGCATTAGAGGAGGGACATGGCTCCTTCAGATGGAGAAGACAGAGGAGGGGAAAGATAGTGAGGATGTGACAGAGAGGGAGCAGGGGCCATACATCCAAGTTACTGGGTGGTGTATAAAGTAGGGTACACTGGGGATTAGGGAGGGTGGTTTGGTGGATTAGTTCACAAGATTTGAAAGGGTGAGTGGGAGCTACATGTGGGGAGCTGATTTAACAAGGGCATATTGTGTGCAGGTAGGAAGCTGGACACGTGAGTGTGAATGGATGGGAAGTGGAATCAGCAATGGTGCTCATGGGTGGATTGTGGGAGAAAGAGGGAGTTGAGAAATGGATATGGATTTTACTTTGCTGGGTGGTTCTTCTCAAGCACACCAAATTGCCAGTGTTTTGTCATCTCCTCTGATCATTTCTCACCACTTCACCCTTTCTGAGTGTGATTCTATTACAATCCTAGAATTGCCACCATGAAATCTGCATTTCAAACTTTCACTTTCCCCACCCAACCCCACTCCCCAATTTCTTAAATTTTCACTTTTTCAAAAAAGATTTTTTGGCAAAATATGCAAAAAATACAGAGATTATGATTCTGGAAAATAATATTTCAAAAATAGAAAATAAATGAACACCCCTCCCCACCGCCCTATGACAAGATGTGAAAGTAAAGTGTTAAATCTACTAATGTTTCACGCATGCTTAGAATTATAAAATAGCAGACGCAAAAAGCATCTAAACAGAAAACCTGACTTATTAGAAACACGTTTCAAAATTTTAATACGAGTTACCAAAGAAAGAATTTTAAAATTTAAATCCACCCCAACTGGAAATCTGCCAAGCTAGAAACAACAGCCAAACCGAGGATCAACTTTCTAAATACGAATTACCATTTTGTTGTGTGTGTGTGTGTGTGTGTGTGTGAGCAAAATATCTCATTTTTACATACCTCTCTTAATTCCAAAAGACCCTGACATGTTGGGGGCAAAATTACAGTATGAGTTATTTCTTTTATTTGGCACACAGGCCATGACACAGAGGGGACAGCACAAGGACACAACAAAACAAAAGGGTTTAGGGGTTGGGGTTACACCTTGGTTAAAAATCAAATATAATGAAATTGGATGAAATTGATCGAATGAAATTGCACATTATAATGAAATCGGAACGAATTATGAAATTATAAATTGATATATTTCCGGGTTTGTGTTCGACCCACCGGTTTTCTCCTTTTTTTTTTATAACTTTTTACTTATGATACCCACTTTTTAAAAGTTTTCCACTGTTGTTTCCTTCTTTGCCGTTCAGACCGGTCCCAAAAATTATGGTATGAGTACCGTTACTGTCAAACTGGAGCACGTGCTTTTGTCTACATTTGAAGAAGATCGTCGCTTTCTATAAAATAAAAAATTTTTGTATATATGTGGTGGGGGGGAAGGGTATCTTTTCAAGTCGGCGTAAAAGCGAGACAGAGAGAGCGCGATTGGATCAAGGAAGTTCTTTTGAGGTTGGCGTTCCGTGTGTGTGTAGGGGGGGTGAGTGCTACAATTTTGTTCCTGCTCTTTAGTCTGTTACTCTTTTACTTGTTTCAGTCATTTGACTGCGACCATGCTGGAGCATCGCCTTTAGTCGAGCAAAGCGACCCCAGGGCTTATTCTTTGTAAGCCTAGTACTTATTCTATCGGTCTCTTATGCTGAACCGCTAAGTTACAGGGACGTAAACACACCAGCATCAGTTGTCAATTGATGTTGGGGGGGGGGGGCAGACACACAAACACACACACACACATATACATATATACGACAGGCTTCTTTCAGTTTCCATCTACCAAATCCACTCACAAGGCTTTGGTCGGCCTGAGGCTATAGTAGAAGACACTTACCCAAGGTGCCACGCAGTGGGACTGAACCCGGAACCATGTGGTTTGGTTTATTTTTTTTTTATGTTTGTGGGCGATTTTTATGATCAGATTCATAGTTACGTTTTATTAATTTTTTTTTTCGTTTATATTATTTGTTTTGAAATGTATTATTACAGGCCAGTAATTGAATTCTTGTTAGTATGAATCAGGAAACCCTTGGATGCAGAGACGTTTGGAAGTTAAAATCTTGCATTTTATTTTCGTTTTGCACACACACACCTGTACACACAAACACAGACTCACAAGCACATACACACACACACACACACAAGCAGACAGAATTTTGCACACACACACACAGCTACACACAAGCAAACAGAATTCTGCATACACACACACACAGCTACACACAAGCAAACAGAATTCTGCATACACACACACACATACACTTGTACACACAAACACCAGATCTTTTCCTTTTGAACGGCACATTGAGAAGTTAATTTTTTGGAACTAAACACTGTCAAACTTTGGACACTGGTAGAAAGTGTCATATAAAACATCTTTTACTCTTAGTGGTGTTGAGAAAAGTTTATATTTTAAAAGTTATCGTATTTCGGTAATTTCAACTAATCAATGACGTGTATTCAGCTGAATAAAATTACTGCTATTGTTTGTCAACAACAACTTCTGGCGGTGTATATTTCGTTTGTCACTATTATTTATGACATCGTTCGTGCGTTTGTACTGGTTTTAGCCTTAAGGTTTTAGGGTTAGGGCTAGAGTTAGGGTTTTAGGATTAGGGTTAGGGTTCGGATTTTAGGTTTAGAGTTACGGAAAAATGTGAAAAATGAAGGAATTGGAGGGGGAGGGGGCAAAAACGTCTTTCCGAAAATAGTAGCTGAAAAACAGGAAAAAAAAAACTAAAGGCAGTAGAAATGTACGAACGATTGTGGTGGTGCCATGAAGTAAATATGCTTCAGATACGCTCGTTTATTCATAAAAACGTAACTGAGATGAAATATGTCATAAATAACAGTGACAATTATTTTTTAATCTGTCGGCCAAAGGGTAATATGCCAGAAATAACAGTGACAAACTAAATATACACCGCCAAAACGTCTCGTTGACAAACCACAGCAGTAATTGTTTTCACCTCAATAGACGTCATTGATTGGTTGAAATTACACAAATAAGACAACTTAACACGAAATAACTTCGAAAATACGCAATTTTCTCAAAAACGCCTAGAGTAAATGATGTTTTATGTGACACATTCTACTAGTGTCCGAAATTTGAAAGTGTTCAGTTACAATAAATTATTTTAAGGTAAAGATCCTATATGTGTGTTTATATATTCATTTATGTGTGTTTTATGACCGCCATACTTCCTTGTTGGTCACTGTTTGTTTTGGCGGTAAAAATACGTCTCGTTGCCCTTAACAACATGCTTTCTCTTGCCTAGTCTGTGTTAGTTGCTATGACAACATTACATTTGCAGACGATGAGAAATCTGCCTTGGATTAGTTTGTCTATACTTTTCAGACATTCCATCTTTCACAAAAGGATTTTCCTAGATTATTTAGTTGTATAATCTGTGAGGATCTCTCTAATATTTATCTATGTATGTATATTCTGCTATATGTAGTATTTGGTGGACATTAGAAGAAGCTATACATTGTGTGAAGTATGTATAAGCTAAAACTGAAGCTGGTGTCAATTGAAACTATATTTTTTCAATGTATACCAAATATGTAGATACTAACAACGTAAACATTGTTTTGTATTGTACACTCGCTGGGATAAAAAGATTTATACATTATACCTTCACCTATTAATATGTGTCTACACACGTACACATTTGTTTACTGTATATTACGATTATACGCATTTCAGTGTTTTTCAAATATTCTGTTGCTTATATTTCTCTCTCTCTCTCTCTCTCTCTCTATATATATATATATATATATATACATACATACATATATATATCCATACATACATACATGCCGGTGGTTTAACTTCAACCAGTTAAACCACCGGCGGGCATACCTACACAAGTGGGCCCCCCAACGAATTTGTTTCCTTATAACTTTTAGATAGGTGGATATTTTTTTAATGAAATTACTTTGACAAAAATGCTTCAGATGATGAAGATTCCAATTATATTGGAATTTGTTGTGAAAACAAATTTTCAAACGTTGAGAAGTTGACTTTCTCAAAATTCACCCAAATCCTTACAGAAACTTTCAGAAAAATGTCTATTTTGTTTCTGTGAAAATTTCTACAAATCCCTTTCAAATGAAGTAGATTAGGATTATATCGGAATTTAACATGGAGACATTTCAAAACTTTGATGGATTCACACACACATATATACTGACACACATCATGGTTATTTTCCAAAGTTCAACTTTCATTTTGTGATGTGTATCAGTGTATATCTGAAAATCCACCAATTTAAAAAAATTTCTTCATATTCAATTCCGATATAATTGGAATCTTCACCATCTGAAACGGTTTTAGTGAAAGAAATTTCATTAAAAAATATCCTTTTTTCTAGAAGTTACAGGGAAACAAATTCGTTGGGGGAGCACACTTGTGTAGGTATGTCTATACATGCATGCACACACGCATATATATATGTAGTGAAACTTAGTGAAACCCCCTACCGCCATTAGATACAAAACTGCTATCGCCATTCTTCACATTTAAATATAATAAACGCGAACGTAGGGGAAAACCCATTCCTTGTCATCACGTGACTGATTATTATTCGAAGCGGCAAGTTCTTCGAACCGTTCCCGCCAGAACGCAAACTGACCAATCACGGCCCCTAATAAGGTCACGTGATAGAGTATATTTCTGATCTCTGGTGAGCCCTCTTAACGCCTTAAATAGAGCAACTCATACCCAACAAATTTGTCTCGGTCAGCTTCTCTTTGAGAGCTGTCCCGTGTACCACACGACAGCAGCAGCAGTTCCAGCGACCACTTCAACAGCTTCGTCCAGCCAACGATGACCACCGCCGTCGCCATATCAGCAACACGTTTCTACGACTACTATCCAGCAACATCGTCATGACCAATACGATTACTACCAAGCAGCCTCAATCTCCACCAGCGTCTACACGACTTTATATGTACACCAAACTACCGCGGCACATCTCTCTCTTCGATTCTGTTAGGTGACTTAGCTTCACCACAGTAAACAAACAGACAAGAGAACCACAGCCAGCGACGAACATCTGTATAACAAGAATCACGGCCCGGCATCGATGCCTCGACATCACAACTAGTGATCAGCTCTGCCATACTCAGCCAACTCACTTCACATACAGATTCATATTATTGTGTACCCAAGAACTGGTAGAATTGCTCACGTGTGTTGACTCTTTCTCTGCTGTAATATTTCACATACACATACATGTATCACTCACATACACACTTTTCTTTGTACGACGGCCTGTCTTTGATTATGTTATTATATGTCGCATTTCACACTCACACACAGACATACATTTTAACGCTACAATAAATATATTTGTTATTTCATCTTATACGGTTGTGGTCTTTCATTGCTGGTCATCTATGTTATCGTAGTATAACATATATTATGTATATCATTCATTGAATGGTTACATATATACACACGCGGCTGTAATGTATATATAGGTTTTTATGCGTTTAATTGAACACGAGTTTGTATTTAATGTAATTACTAAGTGAATGTCTGTGATGTTTATGTTTTTTTCCTTTCAGCCATCAAATTGATGCTGTGGCCTCCTTAGTCTCCAGGGGAACAAATGTTAATAAGAAGGACTCACAGGGCAACACACCTCTACATCTGGCTGTTGAGAAGAACTATAAAGATGTAGTCGAAGTCCTGTTAAGTAACAAAGGAAATACCATTTTACAGGTTAGCGAATACATATATATTTGTGTATATTAGGGTATGTATATATATATATGTGTGTGTGTGTTATATGTATATGATATATACGTACAGTTTAGTGCCCCAAATTTTATTTCCTCATGACTGACGATTCATATTTTTTAAATAAAAGTTGCTGCAAGACTTCCTTTTGTACCCCCACCCTAAAAAAAACACCCTTTCTTTAATATTTTTTTTTCTTTTGCAACACAAGTCCCCCTTTTCGGGGAATACGAATCTGCAAAAAAGAAAATTGGCATAAATCGGCATTTTTAAATTACCCCCACGTCCATTTCCTTCATTCTTTACCATTTTCAGAAATTTTTTTTCCAAAATATGTGAAAAAATACGGAGATTATGATTCTGTATAAAAATTTCCAAAGTATTCTTTTTTTTTTCTACATATGCGGAAAAATACAGAGATTATGATTCGGATAAAAATTCCAGAACATTTCTGTAGTTATGGTTAGGGCTAGGGTTTTAGGGTTAGGGTTAGTGTTTTGAGAAAAAAGTCTGAATTGAAGATGTTGGGGTGAGGGGAGGGGGGAAATTCCACAATGCCGAGTTTTGGCAATTATCCGGAACCTCCGTATCCGAAGACAGAGGTTTTGTCAAAAAAATTTTTTTAGATAAACAAATGTGGGAGAAAATGGTGGGGGGGTGCGGAAGTCTTTCCAAAGTTGCTCATTTCCTTCTGTGTAGATAATGATTATGGTAATAAAATAAAATATCTTTGATGAGTTGCAGATCGATACCCCTCCACCCTCAACACACAGTTTTTCCCTATCTTTCCCACAATCCAGACATAATTATTTGATACAACATTGAAAAGAGTGAATTTCTGTTAAATTTCATTGAAAAACGGGTGGTCTTTTGGAAAAGTTCTCACAAAATGGAAATTATTTGTTCGGCAGTTTCTCTAAACAGTTTCTATTTTTTAAACTTAAAATTTTCTTCACGCAGACCTATTACTCAAAGCCTTTGACGAAATAGAAGGGGATATAGCATCACATGATGTGGAAGACAACTGGAGGTTTCTACGGGACAACCTGCTGAGGGCCACTGACCAGATCTGTGGATGGTGCAAAGTCCCCTCTCGACCTTACCGGCACATGTGCCAGTGGCACGTGAAAAACAACATTCGAGCGTGGTCGTTGCCATGATGCCGGACTGGCTCCCATGCAGGTAGCACGTAAAAGCACCTTTTTGAGTGTGAGCGTGGTCATTGCCAGAACCGCCTGACTGGCCCTCATGCTGGTGGCATGTAAAAGTACCCACTACACTCTCAGAGTGGTTGGCATTAGGAAGGGCATCCAGCTGTAGAAACTTTGCCAGACCAGATTGAGCCTGGTGCCGCCTCTAGCTCACCAGTCCTCAGTCAAACCGTCCAACCCATACCAGCATGGAGAGCGGATGTTAAACGATGATGATAATGAGACCTATACATACATACACAAATATACACACACACATAAACGCATATATACACAAAAATACATAAACAAGTGATCAGTGAAAATATAAAACACGTATGTATATATAGGTATTTATGTATATATATTCGTGTGAAAGTGTATATATATATATATATATATATATATATATATATATATATATATATATATATATATGCACATATATAATGTGTCTGCAGGTATAGAAACGATATAAACCTCATTTATTTACTCCACTCCACCTTCATTCCACTTGTTTATTAATCTGATTCTTTCTCTTTTTCTGACATTTTTCATTTTTGCGTCGCCCCCCATCCCCCTCCCATCCACTAGACGCCATCTTTAATGTCTTTATTGTTTATCTTTTTTAGGTCACTGAGAAAAATAACCAAGGTCGAACACCTCTACATCGTGCCTCTCTGAATGAACACACAGACACAATTGAACTTCTCCTACAACAAAATGGCACTGATGTCAGGGCTGTGACCAACGATGGTTGGACACCTCTACATCTTGCCTCTTGGGATGGACACACAGACACTATAAAACTTCTACAACAAAATGGCACTGATGTCAGGGCTGTGACCAACGATGGTTGGACACCTCTACATCTTGCCTCTGAGAATGGACACACAGACACTATAGAACTTCTCCTACAACAAAATGGCACTGATGTCAGGGCTGTGACCAACGATGGTTGGACACCTCTACATCTTGCCTCTGAGAATGGACACACAGACACTATAGAACTTCTCCTACAACAAAATGGCACTGATGTCAGGGCTGTGACCAACGATGGTTGGACACCTCTACATCTTGCCTCTCTTCATGGACACACAGACACTATTGAACTTCTCCTACAACAAAATTGCACTGATGTCAGGGCTGTGGACAACGATGGTTGGACACCTCTACATCATGCCTCTCAGAATGGACACACAGACACAATTGAACTTCTCCTACAACAGAATGGCACTGATGTCAGTGCTGTGACCAACGATGGTTGGACACCTCTACATCATGCCTCTCTTCATGGACACACAGACACTATTGAACTTCTCCTACAACAGAATGGCACTGATGTCAGTGCTGTGGACAACAATGGTTGGACACCTCTACATCTTGCCTCTCAGGAGGGACACACAGACACTATTGAACATCTCCTACAACAAAATGGCACTGATGTCACTGCTGTGACCAACGATGGTTGGACACCTCTACATCATGCCTCTCTTCATGGACACACAGACACTATTCAACTTCTCCTACAACAAAATGGCACTGATGTCAGGGCTGTGGACAAAGTTGGTTGGACACCTCTACATCTTGCCTCTCAGGAGGGACACACAGACATCATAAAACTTCTCCTACAACAAAATGGCATCGATGCCAATAAAATGGACGAAGATGGTGACACACCTTTACATGTGGCAGTTCAAGAGTAAGTCCCCAATGGATTTGGATTATCCAAATCTGTTTCTTTAATGTTTGTTTTCTTATTTTGAGTCCTTCATGTCATAATCCCACCATGGGTCGTCATGCTTCAACTCTCTCTCACTCTAATGACACTGTAATCTAACTTCATTAATTAATCATCATAATTATTATTGTTGTTGTTGTTGTTACCTGACTAGATTCTTTATTTCATCTCATCCTTCGTTACCTCAACGTTTCAAGTTCAAATCCTCTCTTTTCTTTCTTTCTTTCCATGTAAAACACCTCACCCCCCTCTCTTTCAATTTTCCTCTTTCCTCTGACCCTGGGCTAAATGCAGAATCATTCCCTTACAGTGTTTAGTTTGATCTGTTTATGTTCCAAGTTCAAATCCTCCCAGAGTATCTATTAACAACCTGGGGTCAAAATCTGTACCAGTAATATCCAGGGGTTCATTTAATAAATTGTCCCCCTCTTTTCTCCTGTTCTTGTGTCTGATTACTGTTGGGCAAAATACCTTGTGGTATTTATTTACCACCCTTTATGTTCTGAGTTCAAATCCTGCCAAGGTCACCTTGTCCTTCCATCTTTGCTAAGCTGATAAAATACAATACCAGTCATGTACTGGGGTCTTTATAATCCACATTAACGCTTCTCTCCATCCTAAATGTCGTGGCTATATAACAGTTGTTCATCGTACCATATATAGATTGCTGTGTTTACTCAGGTGTGTATATATATCGTTGGTCTATAATGTAGAGAGCATGTCGAATATACGAGGGGGTACCCAAAAGTAACCGGAAACGTTCTCTGTGGGGCAAAGCCATTGAAGTTTAGGCTTCTGCTGCTAGAAGCCACTTGATGTGATACTCAGGCATCAGTCTGCCAACCGGCATCTTTGGGTGTGGTCCTATTACCACGTGGTGCATCTTTGTTTTGCAGGGCTTCTCCCCTGTTCATCGATTTTTGCAATGGCTGAAATGAAGGAACAGCATGCTTCCATGAGATTCTGTTTTCTGCTGGAGAAAACAGCAGCCGAAACAGTTGTCATGCTTCAAACAACTTGGAAGGACACCTCCATGATGCCATGAGCAAAACACAAGTTCACGAGTGGTGTCCATGCTTTTCGAATGGTCACTTGCCGATTGAGGACGAACCTCATTCAGGGCAGCCGTGGGGCTCCCAAATAAATGAAAACATCATGAAAATTCATGAACTGATTTTGGAAGACTGTCACCGAACAATTGACGAACTTGTTGATATGATTGGTGAGTCCTGGAACTCCTGTCAAGGAATCTTGAGCAAGGAATTGCAAATGAAAAGTGTTGCAGCAAAATTTATGCCTCACTTGCTCACAGAAGATCAAAAGCAGTCTTGGTTGAATGCATTTGGTGAACTGAAAGAACAAGCTGGAAGTCAATCCCTATCTTTTATCAAAGGTCATCAATAGTGACAAAAGCTGGTGCTACAGAATTTGCAGATGTGGAAGAGGCAAGGAAAAATATGATGGAGGCTTGAAAAAGCATCCCTTGGCAAGAGTTCCAGCTCTGCTACAAATAGTGGAAAACATGTCTGGGTCGACGCATTGCTTCAAATGGAGAATACTTTGACGGTGATAATAGTGTTAATATGTAAAAGTAAGCAAAGAAAATAATGTTGCAAAATTCTGGGTTCTTTTGGGTCCCCACCTTATATATGTATAAATGTAGGATCCAGGGATTGAGGTGTAGGAAGGTGAGCTTCAAACAATCCATAGAAAGTGTAAGAAACAACTTTCAGGAACAGAAGGGGTTTATTAGGGGGCAAGGTTGTTGATTCTTTCCTTATCGCATCTTCTCTGTGTTAACATGAGCCTCGTATTGACAGCGTTAACTTCATTTAATCAAGACACCCTTGGTCTGAAGAGTAGCCTGTGATATACACCTCGTTTGGATATTTACCAGTTCCGATGTTCCACTTGCTATGAAACATATGTAGCCCAGATTTTATCTACTCCATTCCTCAACTCATATATATATATATATATATATATATATATATATATATATGTATGTACATATATACACACATGTACAATGTGTATTTGTGTGTATTGATGTAATTAGGTTATAATGACCTAATTACATTTGTTTTCATTAATCTAATAATAATATTTTTTCCTTTCCTATTTGTATAACTTTCAGGCAACACTATGATGTGGTGACTTTGATGCTGTCCCAGGTTAGTTAAATGCATATTATATCCTCTCTCTCTAATATTCAATATTAATATCATCAAAATACCAGTGAAATTCTGGGGGTAGATTTAATCAACTGCACTGCAGCAACCTTTAAATGGCAGGTCTTGGGCCTATGAAGAATAATTATGGTGGTGGTAACGATGATCATAGTAGTAGTGGTGGTGACAGTCCAACTGACCACCACTGCTGACAGTACTATATTTAATGGTCAGACAAAACAAGGTCATTATGAATTCAACCCATATATATCAGATTATATATATCAACATCAACCACTACGCCATATGCCCACAGGTATATGATGTAGTGGTTAAGAGCGTGGGCTACTAACCCCAAGATTCCGAATTCGATTCCAGGCAGTGACCTGAATAATAATAACTATAATAATAATAATAATGATGATAACTTCGAAAAATATGTTAGGAATGAGAACCCAGGTTCGAAATTTCCCCAAGACACCTGATGAAGGCTGGAGGATATATCGGCTGAAATATTGTGTTAACAACAAATAAAATGAGGACAAATATCCGTCAGATGTTAATAATGATCATCATCACCTTTTAAGGTCTGTCTGTCATGCTGTGTGTGTGTGTGTGTGTTATATGTGTATATTGTTGGTGTCGGCATTTTATCTTGTGTCCAATAATTTATTTGGCTTCTTGGCTGCTTTCTTCCCTCTGTACATATGTATAAATGTGGGTGTATATATATATATATATATATATATATATATATATATATATATATATATATATATATATATATATATATATACACACACACACACGGAGTTATTCTTGCCAGACATATTGCAGACTGAGATTATGCAGCAGAGATAAGTTAAGGGTCCTTGTCCTCAGAAACAAAGCTAAATGAGGGCATGCTGTACTCAGTCCCTATTGCTTCGTTAATCCATTACCATCAATACATAATGAATTAACTTCCCTTGTCCTCTCTCCCTACCTAACTCCACAGATTAACTACCCTTACTGTATTTGTCTACCTAACTTATTTACCTGTATTTCTATTAACATTGCTTTGCATGAATGCCAGGATGCAGCACCTTCCACTGTTGGTGGTGACAATACCTGATTAACTCCTATTTACAGGTATCCATACTAACCCTTCTTTACTAATGCCTGCACAACACCCATGTCCCTTGGTGTTAGCGAGTGTTACATGAATGATGCAGGATTAAATGCAAGGACAACTGTTAATGACATGCTGGCTGGCAAATGCTAATAACAACCTTTTCAGGTGCTGAAAGCCGCAGCCAATGTAGACACAGCACTGTCAATGTAAGCACAGCAACAACCATCTCGTCCTATGCGCCCCCCCCCCACACACACACACAAGGAATGCCAAATGAACTGAAGGGCTACTTCTATGACACTCTTCTGCTGGCCACTTCAAAGATAAATGACTGTGACCTTATCTTCATGGCTGGTGATTTCAGTGGATATGTTGAGCAGCACCCAGGTATCTTCGATGCGTTACATGGAGGGATACAGAATTGGTTCCTGAAATGAGGAGGGTGCAAGACTACTGGAGTTCTGAGATGGAAATGACCTAATGACCGCAATACTTGATTCCGAAAGCTAGCCAGTCACTTGATAACCTATAAATCTGGGGAACATGCTAGCCAGACTGACTACATTCTCACCAGAAATCAGGATTCGTGGCTGCTCATAAATGCAAAGGCCTTCAGTGGAGAAGAGTGTATCCCACAACATAGGTTACTCATTGGGGAGTTCAAGCTACTAGCTTGAAGGATTCCAAGGGGTAAACCAGTTTGGAAAAGAAGATTATGGAAGCTGAAGGATCCTTCAATTAATCAGAGATTTAGTGATGTCCTAAATGAAGTATATAATGAGAAGGAGGATTTAAAGACTTGTAACATAGAGAGTAAGTGGAAGTTCCAACGGGACAACTTGGTGAGAGCCTTGGGCCAAATTTGTGGCTGGTGCAATATCCCAGCCATGCCTAAGGTGAAATGGTGGTGGTGGTGGTGGAAAAGGGTAGTTTACAAGGCCATTAGAACAAAGAAATGGGCTTGGAAGGGTGGTGGCAGCAAAGAGTTATATCAGGCAGCTAGGAAGCAGGTATACTTAGCCATGAGTGAAGCAGAAAGGAAGAAGTTTGCCAATGTTAACTTGGAAAATAGTTTTTGTGTGTGGAAGGTGCAGAAGTACAATGTACAGAAAATAGACTCCATCAAATGCCAGTGGGGTAAGCTAGAGGCAGTTGATAACTGCTGTTATCTTGGTTACAAGTTAGTAGTAGTGGAGGTGGATGCTGCAAGAGTGTAGCTGTGAGAATAAGAACAAACTGGGCAAAGTTGAGAGAGCACCTACCTCTGTTGGTAACAAAGGGCCTCTCCTCACTGAAAGGCAGACTGTATGATGCCTGTGTGTGGACAGCTATGCACCATGGCAGCAAAACATGGGCTGTGACTGCTGAGGACATGCATAGGCTTGAAAGGAATAAAGCTAGTATGCTTTGCTGGATGTGCAATGTCAGTGTGCATGTACGACAAAGGTCTAAGCGTCTTGAGAGAAAAGTTGGGCACAAGAGGTATGATATGTAGTGTGCAAGAGAAGCAACTGTGCTGGTATGGTCCTGTGATACATATGGATGGGAACAGATGTGTAAAGAAGTGCCACACTCTAACTGTGGAAGACGTAGACCCAGGGAAACATGGGACGAGGTGGTGAAGCAGTATCTTCAAACTTTGGGCTTCATGGAGGTGGTGACATGTGACTGAGACCTCTGGCGATATGCTGTGTGTAAGAAGACTCATCAAGCTAAGTGAAATCGCAGTTGTGGCTGCGCCGGTGTTATGTAAATGACACGTGTTATAGGTGCGATCTTTGATGGTACCATGTAAATGACACCTGCGAACTATGGCTGTTGCTGGTACCATGTATTGTAGTCATGGTCATCGAGTGTGCCATCTAAATGGCACCCGAGAACCATGGTCATTGGCAGTGCCATATAAGCAGCAAACTTCAATCACAGTTGTGGTCATTGCCAGCGTCATCTAACCCAAACCAGCAAGATAGCAGACACTAAATGATGATGGTGATATATATATATATATATATATATATATATATATATATATATATATATATATACGCACATATATATACACACACACATGTATATTTCGGATATAGACAGCAGTAGCTAGCAAAACAGAGAAAGTTTTCTTGTGATCGAACCACTGAACAGCCAGTATATATGTGTGTGTATATATATATATATATATATATATATATATATATATATATATATATAAAGTGTAGTATATTGCCACTTAAGTGTGGCTGACCCCTAGGGGTGGATGTTACTGTTGCTTTTAGCCCCAGGAGGACATCTCCTCCAGCTGGCTTATCGACACACGACTGTGTCCTGTTTGCCAAGGGAAGCAACAGTAACATCCACCCCTAGGGGTCAGCCACACTTAAGTGGCAATATACTACACTTTATCGTGCAGTTACTGTTAATACTTCATTTAGAGAATTAACATTGCTTGTTTTCACCTTTTCAATATCAGTGAAGAATTTCACTGGAAAAGAAGATATAAGGTTTGCCAGGTTTTTGTCTCTCTCACCAAGGTCATCAGCTGTCGAACGCCGACGAAGGGAAATAACCCTGAAATCCGGATACGTTCGTGCTGCTGATCGAGGTGAGAGGGATAACTTCCCTTGGCAAACAGGACACAGTCGTGTGTCGATAAGCCAGCTGGAGGAGATGTCCTCCTGGGGCTAAAAGCAACAGTAACATCCACCCCTAGGGGTCAGCCACACTTAAGTGGCAATATACTACACTTTATCGTGCAGTTACTGTTAATACTTCATTTAGAGAATTAACATTGCTTATATATATATATATATATATATATATATATATTAGAAAGTCTATGAGAATTACATAATACAGTTTATATACACGTATATAAATATATATACACATCATCATCATTGTTTAATGTCCGCTTTCCATGCTGGCATGGGTTGGACAGTTTGACTGAGGACTGGCAAGCCAGAAGGCTGTACCAGGCTCTAATCTGATCCGGTAAGGTTTCTACACCTGGATGCCCTTCCTAATGCCAACCACTCCGAGAGTGTAATGGGTGCTTTCTATGTGCCACATTGACATTTGCACCAATAACAAAAATCCAAGCTTCAGAATTTTTCCCCTCTACCAATTCAGGGACGATACAACCTGTAGCCAACAAATTAGTAAAGAGACTCTCTTTATTGCAAAATACAGACCCCTTTTGAACACATCTACAACAAACGACATATCCACCACGGCCTTAGAATAACACAAACACACACCCAAATATTAAAAATGATACTCAAGAGATTCCCAAGAATTCATTAAGAAACAGTCCCAATCATTGCTATTATCCATAATGAGCCACTTTTAGGTCACTTGACCATTTAACATCCTACTACTATTATATCACCTACATTCCTTTCTTATTCTCCCTTCTCTTTCTCCTTCTTTGTCTTCTTCCTCTCCGCCACCTCCTTCCTAACTTTACCACTATTGCTGTTTAGAATAACACCTATGCAAATTTTTATAAACAATACATTCAAAAGAGATGTCTCAACAATTCAATCACTACTACCATCCAGAACAAGTCACTTCCAGGGCACTTGACCATTTAACATCCTACTACTACTATGGCATTCCCGCATTCTTCTCCTCCCCCTCCATCCTCTTCTCCTTCTTTTTACCTGCCAGAATTCACAACGACCTCGAACTCACTAGAGTAAACAAGAGAGACAGAGACAGGCAGAAACAAGGAAAATGCCCCTTGTATTTGAATACTCTGCAAATATTCTTTTAAAAAAACTTTTCTTTTAATTTTTCCAAAATTTAATTGTTTTCTATACTTACAGTTGAAAAAGTCTCAATGACTGAAACCGGTACTGAAATGTTTTTTATAAAATTATTTTAGCATTTTCTACCTTTTCTTGTTTTTTTTTTCAATATATACAAATATATATATATATATATATATATATATATATATATATATATATATATATATATTCAAATGTAAATATGTGAAGTATTTATTACTGCTATAAACAGTAATGATGAGGTGGCTAGGAAGACTTCTACCAATACAGGTATAATATACAATAATTGAAGAAAAGAAGGGTAAAAATACTGCTTGCTTAAAATCAAAGCAACAGCTTCAAAAAACCCACAAATCTTACGATAAATATTTATCATAAGATTGGTGGTTTTTTTTAAGCTGTTGCTTTGATTTGGAGCAAGCACTATTTTTACCCTTCTTTTCTTATATATATGTAGTGAAACTACCTATCGCCATTAGATACAAAATTGCTATCGCCATTCTTCTCATTTAAATATAAATAAACGCGGGCGTAGCAGAGAACGCATTCCTTGTCATCACGTGACTGATTATTATTCGAAGCGGCAACTTCTTCGAACCGTTCCCGCCAGAACGCAAACTGACCAATCACGGCCCCTAATAAGGTCACGTGATAGAGTATTAAACTGAAGCCATCGGGAACCGATAGTTTGTTATAAATAGCTTTAACTCGGCGCCAAATTCGTCTCGGTCCAGTTTCTCTTTGAGATCTGTTCCGTGTACCACACGACAGCAGCAGCAACAATCAGCCAGTGACCACTTCAACAGCTTCGTCCAGCCAACGATGACCACCGCCGTCGCCATATCAGCAACACGTTTGTACGACTACTACCAAGCAGCCTCAATCACCACCAGCGTCAACACGACTTACTATGTACACCAATCCAAACCACCGCGGCACTTCTCTCTCTTCGATTCTGTTAGGTGACTCAGCTTCACCACGATAATAAACAGACAAGAGTTCTCAGTCAGCGAGGAACATCTGTATAACAAGAATCACGGCCCGGCATCGATGCCACGACATCACAACTAGTGATCAGCTCTGCCACACTCAGCCTCCTCACTTTCACATACAGAACTTTTCCTATAGTGTACTAAAGAACTGGTATAATTGCTCACGTGTTATTGACTCTTTCTCTGCTGTAATAACTCACATACACATACATGTATCACTCACATACATACTTTTCTTTGTACGACGGCCTGTCTTTGATTACATTCTTATATGTCGCATTCCCACTCACACACAGACATACATCTTTAACGCTGCAATAAATATCTCTGTTATTCATCTCATACGGTTGTGGTCTTTCATTACTGGTCATCTATGTTATCGTAGCATAACATATTATGTATATCATATTTGATATATAATTTTGTGTTCGACCGTGTGACACGTTTAAATAAAAGGAGTCCTCTGTTTTTCCATTCGTCACCATTTCTCCTTTTTTGAGTTCGCACGGTCGTTCCTTACATATATATATATATAATGTATTGTATCACCAATTATTATGACGATACTGTTTACACTATAACCTTGTAGCAACAATAAAGCATATTACGGAGCAGGGTAACAACAACAATCCATGCACGAACCAACAAACTACGAAAACAACACCTTACCACTTCCTGCAATTAACACCTACCCTCTCTGGTCTCTCAGTCAGACCCTTACTATTCATAGTCGTTCAGTCAAGTCTGTTCTCGCATGGGTTGTTGTGACTCTCGCCACAACATGTAATTGACTCCAGGACTTATTCTTTGAAAGACTAGTACTTCTGTTGATTCTTTTTGCTGAACCGCTAAGTTACAGGGATGTAAACACACCAGCGTTGATTGTCAAGCGATGTTGCGGGGATAAACACACACACACACACATATACATATACGATGGGCTTCTTTCAGTTTCTGTCTACCAAATCCACTCCAAGGCTTTGGTCAGCCCGAGACTGTAGTACAAGACACTAGCCCAAGGTGTCATGCAGTGGGGCCACCCCTGTATATATGTATGTATATATATATTTATATATGTGTGTGTGTGTTTGTGTGTATCTCAATTCTTTAACATTCATGTATATGTGTGTATGTACAGGAATGTTAAGGACGTGGACGCTAACCAACTCACCTGTTTTATGAACCCCTTATTAATATAGCAACATTATAATTCTTCTTTACTAGTTTTGATCTGCTAATTATATGTTCACTCTTGTTCTACTCGCCTGAAACGTACTATATTGAGAGATAAATATAGATTAGGCTGAAACAGTCTGTTTATGACATCTTAATAGGTTTATCATGTCCCTAACACATATCCGTAGCAAGTTATGGAGGGACCATACAGAAGGTTGACTACACTAACAAACATCAAATGTACATGATCAGGTTGGTTGAGTACCCAGTAGAAGACAGCAATGACACATTGATATCCACTCTAATTTTCATGTACATTTTCAATTTCTATTTTTACTTCCACAAAGGATTCAGTGAAACTGGATATTGAGAACCATAAGAAAATGACACCATTACTGGAAGCCGTCTCCAGCGCCCACCTCGGAATAATCCATAAATTGATTACACATGGAGCAAACATACATGTTGTCGACAATGATGGCAATAATTGTTTGCACCTTGGTGTAAGGAAGAAGATGTTTCATTCTGAGGTGGAACACATTCACATTTTAGATGAGGTAAGTTTTTAAAACTGTTTGTGAATGTGTGTGTGTGGTTGGCATTAGGAAGGGCATCCAACCGTAGAAACCATACCAAAGCTGGCAGTTGGTGCCTGAGCAGCTCTGCAGTTGCCAAGCTCCTGCCAAACCATCTAACCCATGCCAGCATAGCAAACGAATGTAAAATGATGATGAGGAGGATGTCTGTGTGTGTAAGTGAGAGAAAGGGATAGAAATTGAGAAACAGGGAGACATTGTTTGCTATTTTTTTTCACTCCCATCCATATCTCTTCTTTTAGTATTAAATAATTCAGTTTCTCCTGATAGCACTAGTTGTATTATGTAACTAACGATATTCCATCTCCTTTCACCTTCAAAAGCATGGCCACTCAACTGTAAAGAAGGTAACCCATCTTGGATATTGGTCTTGTAAACACTGCCATCACAGTATGAAGGAGAGGTGACCAATGACAGAGATAGAGGGTAGAAGAGAGTTCTGTGTGACATGATAGATGAATACCTTTGTAATACTGGTTAGGGTTAGGGTGACATAGGAAATACATGATTTCTTGTGGACATGTCATTAGAATGTTGAATGTTAGAACACTAGAGAGTGGATACAACAAAGGAAGATCCTTAGTGTGATTTTGGCTTGGTTTGTATGTTCTACTACATACATACATATATATATATATATATATATATCTCATCATTTAGTGCCCGCTTTCCATGCTGGCATATCTTAGACAGTTTGACTGGAACTGGTAAGCCAGAGAGTCAGTCTGCTTTTGGATTGGTTTCTACAGCTAGACCTTGTGATGAGAGTGACTTTTACGTTAAGATGAGCACACAAAAGTGTGACGTCACAATGTAAACAAACACATGGTAATGGCTGTGCCCTGTGTTGTGTCATAGAAACAGATCTGATGAGATTCCTTGGTAAGATACAGCATCTGGGAAAGTACATGCCAAATCTCCCCAGTGAAACAGTAGTTCTACGGGAGTTATTGCCAAAGGACATTGCATGGCACTGGGAAGGAAGGCAGCAAACATGTTTCAAGAATTTGAAACAAAGAGTGACAGAGACTCTGGTGCCACAGTACTTTGATGTTACAAAGCCAGTAACGTTATCAGTTGATGCAAGCTCCCAAAAGTTAGGAGCAGTATTGATGCAAGCTGACAAGCCTGTAGCATTTGCTTTGGGGTCACTGACAAATGCGTAAAAGAAGTATGTGCAGGTTGAGAAAGAGATGCTAGGTATCCTCCATAGATGTGAGAAGTTTCATTCGTACATCTACTGGAAAACAATTCAAGTAGAAACTAATTGCAAGCCCCTTGAAATGATATTTCAGAAACCCTTGTGTAGAGCTTTTCTCAGAGGTTGCAGAGAATGTTGCTGTGGCTACAGAAGTATGATCTTCAAGTTACCTACAGTCCTGGCAAACAACTATTGCACGATTGAGATCCTATACAGATCCTAATCATATTTGGTTTCACTACTGTTACCATGCTATTAATCCAGTTTATGGATTGAGTCTCTTTGACGACAACTCGAGCTAGGTCATTCAATCAAGTTCTGCTTGCACCTTGTCCGTCAAAGCAGCAGGCACTTTCCTCGGTGGGTGTACCATGGGTGTGATTTTGTCCACTAATTCTATGTGGTGTCTCCCAGCATGCATCCAAGTCCTTGGAAAAGCTGCTCTGGATATTCTTCCCGTATGTCTGTATTCCCTTTCTGTATGTTGTGAACTCGCTCTACCAACTTCATTTTCTCACAGGTTTTTCTTCCCGGTATACTTGAGCGGTTTTCCTCCACAACCTGGAACAGTACTTCATTCAACATGCCACTAATTTCACTTGATATTGATAATTCCATCTGTCCAGGCGGGAGTCACTTTTCTCCAAAGTATGTCATAATTTATCTGGTGTCAGAAGTAGGATTGAATAATCACCCGAATGAATCAGATAAGAAGCCCAACTGTGCTGAGAAGGCAATGTAGCTGAGAACTGGAATCGGTGGACACAAAGGTTTGAACTGCATCTTACAGCTAGCGGAATCGCAACCAAATCACAGAATGTGAAGTGTACTACTTTACTTGACAGAATTGTGGAATTCTTAGTGATAGCCTCTGAATGCGGTTATTGAGAGAACATGATCTTGATTTGGAAAAAACTGCACAGATGTGTATCATCATCATCATCATCATCGTTTAACGTCCGCTTTCCATGCTAGCATGGGTTGGACGATTTGACTGAGGACTGGTGAAACCGGATGGCAACACCAGGCTCCAGTCTGATTTGGCAGAGTTTCTACAGCTGGATGCCCTTCCTAACGCCAACCACTCAGAGAGTGTAGTGGGTGCTTTTACGTGTCACCCGCACGAAAACGGCCACGCTCGAAATGGTGTCTTTTATGTGCCACCCGCACAAGCCAGTCCAGGGGCACTGGCAACGATCTCGCTCGAAAATCCTACAGGAGCCAGTCAGGCGGTACTGGCAACGGCCACGCTCAAAATGGTGCATCTCATGTGCCACCCGCACAAGAACCAGTCCAGGGGCACTGGCAACGATCTTACTTGGCTTGCCGGGTCTTCTCACGCACAGCCCATTTCCAAAGGTCTCGGTCCGTAGTCATCGCCTCGGTGAGGCCCAATGTACGAAGGTCTTGCCTCACCACCTCAGCCCAGGTCTTCCTGGGCCTACCTCTTCCACGGGTTCCCTCAACTGTTAGGGTGTGGCACTTTTTCACGCAGCTATCCTCCTCCATTCTCACCACATGTCCATACCAGCGCAATCGTCTCTCTTGCACGCCACAACTGATGCTTCTAATGTTCAGCTTTTCTCTCAAGATACTTACACTCTGACGGGTATTCACATTGACATTACACATCCAACGGAGCATACTGGCTTCATTCCTTGCGAGCTTACGTATGTCCTCAGCAGTTACAGCCCATGTTTCACTGCCATGTAGCATGGTTGTTCGTACGCATGCGTCATACAGTCTGCCTTTTACTCTGAGTGAGAGTCCCTTTGTCGCCAGCAGGGGTAAGAGCTCTCTAAACTTTGCCCAGGCTATTCTTATTCTAGCAGCTACACTTTCAGCGCACCCACCCCCACTACTAACTTGGTCGCCCAGATAGCGGAAGCTATCGACTACCTCTAGTTTTTCACCCTGGAATGAGATAGAAGTTGTTTCCTGTTTGTTTGCAGTCTTTATTGCACCTGAACATCTGCCACAAACAAAAACTAACTTGCTAGTTAACCTGCCTTTGATGTTGCTGCACCTCTTATGTGTCCATAGCTTGCACCGGGTACATCTTATAGAGTTACTACCTACTCCTTTTCTACATACTGAGCAGGGCCATCTACCTGAAGGGGTTTGTGTTTTATCTACCTTCCTACTTATTAGGATTTTGGTTTTAGCTAGGTTGACTCTAAGGCCCTTCAATTCTAGACCTTGCTTCCACACCTGAAACTTCTCCTCTAGTTCTGATAGTGACTCCGCAATTAGGGCAAGGTCATCAGCATAGAGGAGCTCCCAGGGGCAACCTGTCTTGAACTCCTCTGTGATTGCCTGGAGGACTATGGTAAATAATAGGGGGCTGAGGACGGAACCTTGGTGGACCCCTACCTCTACCCGGAATTCATTGCTGTACTCATTTCCAACCCTCACCTTACTGGCCGCATCTCTGTACATGGCTCGCACAGCTCTCACTAGCCATTCTTCTATCCCAAGTTTCCTCATTGACCACCAGATAAGGGATCGGGGGACCCTGTCAAAGGCTTTCTCCATGTCAACGAAAGCCAGGTACAGAGGTTTATCCTTGGCTAGGTATTTCTCTTGCAACTGTCTCACTAGAAATAAGGCATCAGTAGTGCTTTTACCTGGCACGAACCCAAACTGCATCTCATCTAAATTGATTCGCTCCCTAATTAGTTGGGCTATGACCCTCTCTGTAACTTTCATAACCTGATCTAACAGCTTGATGCCTCTGTAATTATTTGTATCTAAAGCGTCCCCTTTACCTTTGTAGCAGTTGACTATGATGCTGCTACACCAGTCATAGGGTATGACTCCTTCGTGTATCACCTGGTTCGTAATACGGGTGACTAGGCTATAGCCAACACTGCCAGATATTTTGAGCATCTCTGCAGTGATTCCTGATGGGCCGGGGGCTTTCCCGGTCTTCATACTCTTAATTGCTTTATCTACCCTGGTACTATCAACTCGGATAGCTGGTCCCTCTATTGGGTCGACATAAGGCAGGCTCTCTTTCTCCCATTCATTCTCTTTATTAAGCAATCTATCGTAGTGGCATCTCCAGACCTCTTTCTTTGCATCCTCATTTAATGCAAGCGTACCATCATCCATGCGAACACATTTCTCTCCTACAACATCACTATTCTCTCTCCTACACTGTCTTGCAACCCGAAATACCTCGAGTCTTTGGTCCTCACGGCGCAGAACATTGGCAAATCTTTCCTTATCTGCTTCCCCTCTGGCTAAATAAACCTGTCGCCTAGCCTCCCTTCTGGCA
The DNA here is from genome assembly GCF_046866305.1 of Octopus bimaculoides. Taxonomy (NCBI): domain Eukaryota; kingdom Metazoa; phylum Mollusca; class Cephalopoda; order Octopoda; family Octopodidae; genus Octopus; species Octopus bimaculoides. Next base: position 4,156,258 of record NC_142956.1, read on the forward strand.
CATTGGTACAATTCCCTGCTACCACCGTTCTTCCAGTCCTTCCAAGCTTGTTTCTTTTGTCTAATAGCCCTGTCTACCTCCTTGTTCCACCACCACGTTACTCTGGGTTGGGAGGGGACCTTACACCACCCACAAATCTGGTCGGTGGCTTTCAACAGGTTGTCCCGCAGAAATCTCCAATTGTCTTCCACGTTGTATGATGCTATATCCCCTTCTATTTCGTTAAATGCTTCAAGTAACTTGTCTCTAAGTCTCTGTCCGTTTGCAGGGTCTTTAAGCTTCCACACCCTTCTTCTCCAAGCCTGTCTAATTCTGGGCACCCATTTTGCCTTGATCCCAAAGTCGCTAACTACTAATCTATGTTGTGGGGTACATTCTTCGCCAGGGTAGGTTTTGGCATTTATAAGCCGCCCTCTTTCCCTATTTCTGGCGAGGATGTAGTCGATTTGGCTAGAGTGTCTGCCGGAGCGGTAGGTGACTAGGTGACTGGCAGGTTTCGAGCTAAAGAAATCAGTGCACAACAATTGAAAAGTTCTTAATGATGAACAGCCAACCATATCTAAAGAAATCAATGCCATGAATGTCAGTAGGGGTCCAAGAAGAAAGTGTGAACCTCAAGGCAGAACAAAAGAATACCCTCAGTGTAGACAGTGTAGTTACAAACATTGCTGGAGATATTATTGAGGTTGAGAGACACACAAAGTCCAAGTCCTGGCTGTATTTGGAACCCAAATTATCAACCTCAAATAAACTCAGTTATTCATAATCATTCTGATGACACAACTTTCTTCAAAGTTCATGAAGATATTTTCTTTAAATTTAACAAGAGAAATTCACGAACTGTGTTAAATGTTGAATTTCAAGTTAAACAAGGTGAACTGCGTTAATTGGTAGAAAGCATATTTCATTATTCTTTCCAAAGAAAGGAAAAGGAAAATAAATTCATTTATGGACAGTTAAATTTAAAGAAAATATATTCATGGACTTTGAAGAAAGTTTCTTTTATCAGTATGATAATGAATATATAACTGAGTTTATTCAAAGTTGATAATTTGGGTTCCAAATATTGCCAGGGCTTGGACTTTGTGTGTATATTGACTGGAATAATATCCCTTGCAATGATTGTAAAGAAGGGAGATTTGATGAGAATGAATTTACATTAAGATGTGCACACAAAAGTGTGATGTCACGAGTTTGTATCTATGGCAATGTAAATAAACAGATAGTCATAGAGGCCCTTTGTTACCAACATAGGGAGAAGCTCTCTGAAGTTTGCCCTGCTTAATCTTATTCTAGCAGCGATGCTCTCGGCGCATCCACGTCCACTGCTGACTTGATTACCTAGATAACAGTAGCTATCAACTACTTCTAGGTGTATATATGTCTGTCTGTTTGAAAGACATCAGCATCATCCATCCACTGGTAGATCTGATGGTGTTTATTGTCTATTGTTGCAGAATTTAAGCAACTCTTTGATTCCCAGATATATAAAGGTCACTACAGACGTGTGACTGTATTTCAGACAGTTGATGGTCACCTGCATATTGTTGTAATGTCTTCTTTGGTGAGAAGAAGCTACTCTAGCAGTCAACTACCCATTATTATAGGAATTGTCTATCAGACTAACAGTTTCAACAATTTCTTGACTATAATGTGTTGGTGTGTTGCCTCAAGCACGACACCAATCCTTACTTCCTTTACTTCACTTCATCAGCCAAAAATGTTTCTTTATAAATTTTGGAATCATTATTGATATGTTTGGATATGTCTGCCTGGTGTTGGTTTTGTTGCTGTGTCTGAAGAAATTACTATGCTGTTGTTATTCTCTGTTCATTGTTTGTTGTTATGGAAATCAGTTGCAATTTGTGACCAGTGAAAGGTTTCCCAATCAATATTTGGATAATCGAAATCACCAGTACAAAAATATGGGTGACTGCTTTCATAGATGCAGATCTGAAAATCTGTGAGTTTTGATGGCAGTTTTGCAGATGGTAAACAAAGTAGGAGTATATATGTTGCAAAAAATACTTCTTGTTGTGACCAGTTTAAATCTCCACAAGGAATTACAGAAAAGCTTGAGTGACCATAGACCATCACACGACCCCCATGGTAATTAGAGTGGCCTTTGTGTAACAAAACGTAGCTTGCCATTGTTTGTTGTTGTGTTATATTTATATATACAATACTCTTCCATAAGTATTTCTTTTGTTATGGCCAGTTGGCTTCATCAAGCCAGTTGTATAGATAAGTTCTTGTTGGTTTGTTGTGTTCTGTTATTTGTGATACTTGTTCCATTATATTTCCTACATTTGACATGATTTGTTTATCTATAATATATATTTGTCTAATATTCTACTCATCGTTTTATATTTCATCATTTGTAGTGCTGCACTGAGCTCCAACTGGATAAGAGGCTCTCTGGAATAGTAGTTGTGAGTTACCTTGCCAGCCAGGGAGCTAGCTTATACCATCGTAATTATAAGAAAGCGACCCCATTGGACAGCGTAAAAAATCAACATTTGAAAGAAAAATTAGAAACATTTTTACGATCACTGTAAGTACTCACTAGCAATGACAAGATAAACCAGGACATTTTCTATTTTGTATATAATCATGTTTATTTGGTTTTAATTCTCCCGATGTATTCTTCAGTCATTAGTGTCTTGACCCAAGACAACAATAATGATTTCCAAACCTGGCACAAGGCCAGCAAGGTCAGGGAGGGGATAAGTCAATGATAACAGCCCCAGTTTTCAACTGGTACTTATTTTATCAAAAGCAAGGTAAAGTCAACCGTAGCGGAATTTGAACTCAGAACGTAAAGACAGATAAAATGCCAGTATGCATTTTGCCCCGTGTGCTAATGATTGTGCCACCTTGCAGCCTTAAGACCACACAACAATAATAAGAACAATAAACAGAAAATACAGTTGTTAGTGGATCAAACAAAAAACACTATTTTGATTATATTCACATGATTGCTTGTGTTGACAGATATACCTCACCATCCACCCCTAACTATTTTAAAGTTCTGTGACCTCCATGAAAATGTAGTCCTAAATAATAAAGTGAGTGAACACATTTTGAAACTGTTATTTAGAAGTAAGAAGCATTCATCTGTCTACCAACAATTTTCTCTCTCTCTTCTCTGACTCAATCAGTCGTCATCATGTAAGCTTTCATGTGAAAATGACCTACAAACACACACTAACAGTTTGTATATCATCATCCTCATCATTTAACGTCCGTTGTCCATGCTGGTATGGGTTGGACAATTCGACTGGGCTGGCATGCTGGAAGGCTGCACCAGACTCCAGTCTGATTTGGCATGGTTTTCTATGGTTGGATGACCTTCTTAACACCAACCACCCCATGAGTGTAATGGGTGCTTTTACGTGCCTCCAGCACGGGTGTCCTATGCATAACACCAGGGTGCGTTTATGTGCCACCAGCACAAGTGCCATTTTGTGTGACACTGGTATCTGCCACGACTGCGATTTTGCTCAGCTCGATGGGTTTTCTTCTCAAACACAACATAATGCCAAAGGACTTGGTTATTGCCTCCATGAGGCCCAATGCTGTGGCTTTTGGTGGAACATAACCACATATCCTCTCCAAACAAAACTATCAGAAAACATAACTAATTTAAGTAACACAAATACCATTCCTAGTATTTTAGGTTTCAGCAGTTTATTAGTTGTAGCAGTTTCTTGCCATACATCTGTCTATATTGACTGATAAGAAAGGAGACACATTATTCACTGAGAGAATTATCTTGAACTTCCTTTGTTGAAATTTAGATATTCTTTGTAGAGATTGAATTTTGGATTGTATAAATATGGTTCTTTCTGTTCTATATACAAGCATCAGTAGGATTTCTTTCCTTCTAGAAATGTTCTTTTATGGGAATGTTATAATAATGATATAAGGTATACGGAGCGCAGGTGTACTACACTTTACTGGAAAAGGGTAAAAGAGGGGATGGAATGCAGCGATTAGTCAAATACAGGAAGAAGATAACCAAAGTTGTTGTTGGCAAGATGGTGTATAATCTTGTGGTATTTCACCAAGTCAGCTGCTAGACATCAAACTTCAGTGTGCTGATACCCAGAGAAATAATACATTCAATATATGGCGACTAACAGAGAGTATTTGCCTGGTTGTAGATCAGATTGAAGGAAAGGTATATAGCATATAATAACATGCTTCAAGATTGGGGTTCCAGGCTGGAACTGAAAGCTGTAAGTGTGGATGTACCGTAGCCACATATAATAACTTTAAATTGATAACTTGACAAAGTAACAACGGTCTTACCAAATGATGCTAAGACACTTTCAACCTTTTTGAAGGTTTTTAGAAATGTAGTTTGTCCATCACAGGTCATTGTTGACATTAATACCAAGGCCACGTTCAAATGTACATATCTACAACCCACTTGAGTTGCCAATCAAGCAATCCATTGCTGCATTGTGTCCAGATCAGATTGAAAGAAAGATATATAGCATAGAATAATATGCTTCAAGGTGGCATCTATTTAGATTAATATATACAAGAAGCAACAAGGTACCAAGAATAGATTATGAGGAGGTACAACTGGAGAGTGAGGCCTTTATTTTTGAATCTACATATTTCCAGAACAATTTTCTATCCAGGTGTTTTGTTATGCATTGTTCAACTTTAATTACTACCTGTTTTAGTCACCTGCTTGATATAGTTGGATGCTCTGTTGCACCCTCTTTTATCCGTTGTTCTATATAATCTGTATTCACATTCAGCACCTCATCAATGTGTCTTCCATATTGCACTGATGGGGCTTCTAACACATTTATATGGTACTAATACTTTACATGTGGCCCACATTGAATTAAGGATGTACTGAAGGTCAGTCTTGACATCTCTAGAATTGTAAACCTGAAGCCAGTCAGGGCAGAGTACAATAGGAGTTCCAGTCAGCCTTGTTCCTGTAAAAGCAATCACTTTGTAGGCAGTTGTGACTTTTCTTTCTGACCGTAAGAGATAGATTGGCAAGATTACAGCATGGTTAGAGTTAGCTAAATGTATCTTGGTAGTGAAGCTGATAACAGTTTCAGGAGAAGTGGTAAATAGCAGATCCAAAGTGCTGTTACCCCTTATAGAAGAGGTGACTAATTGGGATCGCTTTGAATCCAGCACAAAATGAAGGAAATCATTTGCACTTTGTGACCAGTGAAAGGTTTCCCAATCAATATTTGGATAATCGAAATCACCAGTATGAAAATATGGGTGACTGCTTCCATAGATGCAGGTTTGAAGATGTCAAAAATCTGTGAGTTTTTATGGCAGTTTTGCAGATGGTAAACAAATTCAAGTAGAAGTGTATATGTTGCAAAAGAATACTTCTTGTAGTGACCAGTTTAAATCTCCACAAGGAATTACAGAAAAGCTTGAGTGACCATAGACCATCACACAACCCCCACCCCTATGGTAATCAGAGTGGTCTTTGTGTAACAAAATGTAGCTTGGTATACTCAAAACTTCATTGCAGAGTAAAGAATGTGCCCAGGTTTAACTAACAAGATTGGAATTGGTACTTTTAATGTAAGAATCAAAAAGGTGGACCTTGTTACATAAACTGTTGGTATTTAAAATCAATAATTTGTTTCCAGATTGAAACCTATCACGATTCATAGAGGAGGATGTATTGTCCTTGATAAGTTTCCTGGAGCTTTTCCATGAAGTGTAGGATTGTAATTCAAAGAAGCTACAATACATAACTTCAGGTGTATATTTGGTGTTAAACCAAGACGGGCTTGAGAAGATATTTGCTTTTCACACCTCTCCTTATCAGCAGCTAAACAGTAAGCACATGCCTCAGTAGAAAGTTTATCTAACAAGTCAGCGTTTTTTGAGAAATACATTTGAAGTGGAAAAGTTGTCAAAAAATGTTTGTAGATCAATGATTTCTTCAGATTCACCAATAACAATTCCATCATGTGTGGCAGATTCAATGGCTTTCTCAATGTCCCTTGATTTAGCTTATAACTAGGGGCAGATTTGTATGCATGGCTTTCTTATATGGTCCTTCAGTGTATGATTATGTAAGGAAGTCTACTTTTAATATCCATTACATCAAATATCCAAAATTTTCCTGTGGATAGCCAGATTTTGTTGAAATGCAATGGTGGTAGAAGACAGATGGGCCAGGCACTGAAAGGACCAAACCAGTAGTTGGATCGTTTCCCACAATCCTTCAATCATATAACTATAGTGTACCTTTTATTGGCCTGAAATCAACGTGAAGTTAGTGGTGCATAGAAATATGGCATTTACAGCATTCAACTCATCAATTTTGAAAAGGGTTCTCAGGTTTTGTACATACATATCGTATATAATTCTCAGGGCATTGTTCTATTTTAGCACTGTGACCTGTTTTGTTACCTAGTTCACCCATACATGAAGTTAGAGCAATTGTGTCCTGTCTGTCCATCCATAAAATTCAAAACTATGTCTAAGTATAGACCACTTCTTAATCAGATTAAATAGAAGAAAGTAATATATATATATATATATATATATATATATATAAAACAAAGGTTGCATATAGAAACACACTTGAGTACAAAGAGATATTTGTTGAGAAGAAATGGAATCTATTCTAGAAGTGAAGTATGGTTTGGGAATATATTTAGTTCTCTTTGTGTCAACCAGTTTTTGTGATGTATCACATTCAAGACATATATTCATTAATATCTGTGTGTATATATATGTATACATATATATGAGGATGGGCTGAAACGTTCATAGGCTGACTACGATGCAATGAGTGAACTTGACCAAATGTGTTTTATATTTTGGCATAGTCTCCCCTGGGGTCCATACACTTCTTACATCAGTATTGCAGCACTTGGATTCCCGTGGTATAGAAGCTCTCATCCTGACCCTCAAAAAAGTCCTCAACAGCAGATATGACTTCATCATTGGTCCGATACTGCTTCCCAACCAAGTGTTTTCTCATGTTGGGGAACAGAAAATGGTCAGATGGTGCCAAATCAGGAGAACATGGAGGGTGATCAACCAGTTCAAAGCCACAGTCATGCACAGCAGCCATTGCAACCAGAGACTTGTGTGCAGGAGCATTGTCCCCGTGAAGCAGGACCCCCTTCATCAGTTTTCCAGGCTGTTTCATTACCTTTCGTAGCTGCCTCAGCAAGTTGGCATATAATATTCACCATTGGTAGTATGGCCTTTCTGAAGGGGGTCAATGAACACAATGCTGCTTGCATCCTAGAAGATGGAGGCCATCATCTTCCCTGCCGATGATACCATCTTGGCCTTCTTTGGTGGGGGTAGAAGATGGGTGTTTCTACTGGATGGACTGCTGTTTGGTCTCTGAATCAAAGTGGTGAACCCAGCATTCATCTTGGATGAGGAAAACATTCAAGAAAACCGGCCGGATTTGCTTCAAAAAGTGCCAAGTTTGCCTGCTACATGACCAGCTTGATGTGCTTTTGATCAGGCATCAAAAGTTGTGGCACCCACTGAGCTGAAACCTTCGACATGCCAGGTTCATTATGCAGAATGTTCTCAACTCATTCACGGGAGATACCTACAGCATTCGTTATCTGATTAACATTTAGATGTCAGCCACCCATTACTGTGTGGCGAACATGGTCAACGTTTTCTTGGGTGGTGGCTGTGGCAGGACGTCCAAACCTTGGATCATCTTCAAGACTTTCCCTACCTTTCTTGAATTCAGCTCCCCACATTTGCACAGTTGGTAAAACTGGAGCATCATCTCCTAATGTAGCAACTGTGTCAGCATGAATGTCCTTGGGGGCTAACCCCTTTTTCTGCAGATATCTGATAACACCACGGTGCCAAATTTTATCCATTTTCACAAAATGTCTCTAGCACCACTTTTACAAGTCCTCAATTCTGATTCCAATGTGGGTTTATCTGGAAAGTAAAAATGGAGTTAGCATCAGTAAAGGTTGAATTTAATGCATTCCAAGTTTAATTACTGTATGATAACTCCTTCTTAGTCAGCCTATGATACTTTCAGCCCAGCCTTGTATGTCTATGTTAATGTGACACTTGTATACACACAAACCTGCTTGTATGTAATTGTTTACAGAAGAATTTACGATGTACTCTTGCTGGTCACTGTAGTGCCCCTTAATATTCTGTACTCTAAACATGTCCATAATGAAATATTTTATTATAACTGAATGTCATTGATGGGATGTGTTAATATTTTGTTCCACAGATGTCGGTGGTGTCAAAAGAAAAAGGCTACTGTCACACTCCAGCCATGTCAACATACTGTTATTTGTCAGGATTGCTGTTCTCAAATGACATTTAAGCAATGCCCCATATGTCGACAACGCATACGCAGCAAAAGTGGATTTGGTAAGAACATTCTTTAATGTTCTGTCTGTTGTCTCATTAACTTTTTGGTATGGAATAACACACTTCATATTGTGGTGGAGACCCAGATCTGCCATTATCTGGTATAAATGGGGTCTTTTCTTTGTGATAGTATATCTATCACTACATCCACTAAACATTGTCTTTATATAATTAGAAGAGTGATCACACTTCAAAAGGATTGTGCTTTGCAACATATGACTAATGAATGATAATGTAAGATAAATGGTAATTAAACTGAAATATCACTAAATCTCCAATGTTCTATTTGTAAACCTTTTACTTTCAATTGTGAGTGATTAGAGGTGATTAATGATTTATCAGTATCATGGAGAGCTGATAATTAAAGACAATGTTACTTCCAAGAACATCAGAGTCAGCTTTGGTAAAGTAGGAGATTCAAGGATAAAATCTCAACTGAGAGTTTAAGGACCAACTTTATAGAGTTTGACGGTTAAATCAATCAGCCTGGGTATCTGAAAAGAATGTTGTAATTAGGAAATGATGTCAGGGATAGTTTCAACCTATTTTACAAAGTTGAACTTCACAAATTCATCATGATTTATCATACTGTGAAGATATCAAACAATTACAGTAGTGCAGTCTGTCATTTGTGAAATGTCCGTGGAAACAAGTGAAGTTCAAAATAGCAGGAGAACCAATGCTAACAGTTAAAGACCACGGGACACTCCATTGTTGACTGAAAAGTGTTGAGGCAGTAAAATCATGGCACAAACTGAAGAGGGGCAATAAGCAATTGATAAATCAAAACTACTAGAAAAATACAGTTTGATTTATATCCCCGCCTTGCTTATATATTCTTGAGAATGAATTCTAGTGTATCATTTCAGATATAACTCCTTTGCAATAATCTGTAGATAAACAGTTTTAACTGAAGGAGATTTTATACAAATGTAGTTTTTTTCAGGATACCTGTTATCACTTTCTGCTTCACCTGTGTAAAACTAATTGTTGCTCACCTGAAAAAACAAACAAGGCTGCTTATTAAGGAGGATGAATGACAAGGAAATACCTTCAAGTATTTCCTGAATCAGGTGATATTCTGTTGAAGTGTGATGTGGGCAGTTAAAATGAAAGATTACCAACAGTAACATTTAAAAATGAGTGCTGGGGTATGTTTATCCTACCTGAAGCAATGTGTCATGACTTTGTGGCCAGACCTTTGATGACCAATTTGGTTGACACTGGAATTTAACAGAAGATGAGAAGAATATTGGTTAGTGAAGGTTAGAGGGACAACGGCATGTCATATGTCCAGCACAGGCATAAGAAAGGAAAGACAAAACTAAGAGAAAAAGAGAGTTATAAAGTGATAACTAACTAAGATTATTGCAGAACTGTTAGATTAGTATATATGATGTCTTAAGAAAAAGATGAGATTTAGAAAGGTTAGCCTATTTTGTTGTGGTTCTAAATATTGAGCTGTTACATAGTAACAGCTTAGAAAGTGTTGACCGAAAGCATAGTGGTCACCAATTGACCATTGATGATATGTTTGCCTCACAATAATGGAATATAGATTATTAACAGAGACAAAGAAATTTTTATATGAAATATAAAACTTTGAAATGCTTATTTCAGAGTGTCCCAAGTCTGAAGAGAAAGCAGTCCAGACGGTTGCAGAATCTGTTGGTGAGTATGAAATAACTGTAATTGATTTCTATAAATTTTACTCTCACCTGAGTTATATTGTTTGTGTGAATGACTGAGAAGAGGTTCCATTGCTAATTTCCAATTCTTATTTCAGTGTGTCCCAAGTCTGAAGAGAAAGCAGTCCAGACGGTTGCAGAATCTGTTGGTGAGTATGAAATAACTGTAATTAATTTCTATAAATTTTACCTTCACCTGAGTTATATTGTTTGTGTGAATGACTGAGAAGAGGTTCCATTACTAATTTCCAATTCTTATTTCAGTGTGTCCCAAGTCTGAAGAGAAAGCAGTCCAGACGGTTGCAGAATCTGTTGGTGAGTACAAAATAACTGTAATTGATTTCTATAAATTTTACCTTCACCTGAGTTATATTGTTTGTGTGAATGACTGAGAAGAGGTTCCATTGCTAATTTCCAATTCTTATTTCAGTGTGTCCCAAGTCTGAAGAGAAAGCAGTCCAGAGAGTTGCAGAATCTGTTGGTGAGTATAAAATAACTGTAATTGATTTCTATAAATTTTACCTTCACCTGAGTCCTGAGTTATATTGTTTGTGTGAATGACTGAGAAGAGGTTCCATTGCTAATTTCCAATTCTTATTTCAGTGTGTCCAAAGTCTGAAGAGAAAGCAGTCCAGAGAGTTGCAGAATCTGTTGGTGAGTATAAAATAACTGTAATTGATTTCTATAAATTTTACCTTCACCTGAGTTATATTGTTTGTGTGAATGACTGAGAAGAGGTTCCATTGCTAATTTCCAATTCTTATTTCAGTGTGTCCAAAGTCTGAAGAGAAAGCAGTCCAGAGAGTTGCAGAATCTGTTGGTGAGTATAAAATAACTGTAATTGATTTCTATAAATTTTACCTTCACCTGAGTTATATTGTTTGTGTGAATGACTGAGAAGAGGTTCCATTGCTAATTTCCAATTCTTATTTCAGTGTGTCCCAAGTCTGAAGAGAAAGCAGTCCAGAGAGTTGCAGAATCTGTTGGTGAGTATAAAATAACTGTAATTAATTTCTATAAATTTTACTCTCACCTGAGTTATATTGTTTGTGTGAATGACTGAGAAGAGGTTCCATTGCTACATTTTATTCGAATGGTTACCTATAAAGTAATTCTATTCTCTCCCTACAAATGCAAGAATATCCAGTAAAGGGGTTTTATTGAAATATGAAAACCCGAGACACAGGAAAAAGGACATGATAAGGAAAAATACAAAAGATGAAATATAAATCCTGAAGTGGTTGTCTCCCCTTAAAGAGATATATTCACTTTTCTTTCATCTCATTGTTGTCTCCCTCACTTTCCTTCTCTCTTTCTCCCTCCCTC